>NW_026697206.1:0-76697 GCF_030435755.1 Ochotona princeps | reverse complement strand
CCGCATGTGGAGCATTCGTTTGTGTGGGATGCTCTACCAGGTTCATTCCTAGATAATGCACTCAAAGGGCACTAAGCATAGAGTGTGAAAACTGAGTTTCCTTGAGAGCTGCTTGGAAGCCTGATGGTGTGTGAAGTTAGTGAGCCAAATGGAGTTGTTCTCCCACAAGAACCACTCGGCTGATCCTTCTTCAATATGCCCTTCACCAACATGCAGTGTTTCCTTGATTGAATTAGCTCTCACACCAATATTTGCGTCTAGAGCCTTTGCATTGAGGGCTATCTGAAAACGGTTGTGGCGCTGAAGTTGCCTCAAAATGTGGAGTTGGTGGCATGTGAAACCCGCATGTAGAGCGTTCGTTTGTGTGGGATGCTCACCAAGCTTAATTTCAGTCCTAGGCACTCAAAGGGCACTAAGCATAGAGTGTGAAAAGTGAGTTTCCTTGAGATCTGCTTGGAAGCCTGATGGTGAGTGAAGTTAGTGAGCCAAATGGAGTTGTTCTCCCACAAGAACCACTCGGCTGATCCTTCTTCAATATGCCCTTCACCTACATGCAGTGTTTCCTTGATTTAATTATCTCTCACACCTATATTTGCGTCTAGAGCCTTTGCATTGAGGGCTATCTGAAAACGGCTGTGGCGCTGAAGTTGCCTGTGAATGTGGAGTTGGTGGCATGTGAAACGCGCATGTGGAGCATTCGTTTGTGTGGGATGCTCTACCAGGTTCATTCCTAGATAATGCACTCAAAGGGCACTAAGCATAGAGTGTGAAAACTGAGTTTCCTTGAGAGCTGCTTGGAAGCCTGATGGTGTGTGAAGTTAGTGAGCCAAATGGAGTTGTTCTCCCACAAGAACCACTCGGCTGATCCTTCTTCAAAATGCCCTTCACCAACATGCAGTGTTTCCTTGATTGAATTATCTCTCACACCAATATTTGCGTCTAGAGCCTTTGCATTGAGGGCTATCTGAAAACGGCTGTGGCGCTGAAGTTGCCTGTGAATGTCGAGTTGGTGGCATGTGAACGCGCATGTGGAGCATTCGTTTGTGTGGGATGCTCTACCAGGTTCATTCCTAGATAATGCACTCAAAGGGCACTAAGCATAGAGTGTGAAAACTGAGTTTCCTTGAGAGCTGCTTGGAAGTCTAATGGTGTGTGAAGTTAGTGAGCCAAATGGAGTTGTTCTCCCACAAGAACCACTCGGCTGATCCTTCTTCAATATGCCCTTCACCAACATGCAGTGTTTCCTTGATTGAATTAGCTCTCACACCAATATTTGCGTCTAGAGCCTTTGCATTGAGGGCTATCTGAAAACGGTTGTGGCGCTGAAGTTGCCTCAAAATGTGGAGTTGGTGGCATGTGAAACCCGCATGTGGAGCGTTCGTTTGTGTGGGATGCTCACCAAGCTTAATTTCAGTCCTAGGCACTCAAAGGGCACTAAGCATAGAGTGTGAAAACGGAGTTTCCTTGAGAGCTGCTTGGAAGCCTGATGGTGAGTGAAGTTAGTGAGCCAAATGGAGTTGTTCTCCCACAAGAACCACTCGGCTGATCCTTCTTCAATATGCCCTTCACCTACATGCAGTGTTTCCTTGATTGAATTAGCTCTCACACCTCTATTTGCGTCTAGAGCGTTTGCATTGAGGGCTATCTGAAAACGGCTGTGGCGCTGAAGTTGCCTGTAAATGTGGAGTTGGTGGCATGTGAAACCCGCATGTGGAGCATTCGTTTGTGTGGGATGCTCTACCAGGTTCATTCCTAGATAATGCACTCAAAGGGCACTAAGCATAGAGTGTGAAAACTGAGTTTCCTTGAGAGCTGCTTGGAAGCCTGATGGTGTGTGAAGTTAGTGAGCCAAATGGAGTTGTTCTCCCACAAGAACCACTCGGCTGATCCTTCTTCAATATGCCCTTCACCAACATGCAGTGTTTCCTTGATTGAATTAGCTCTCACACCAATATTTGCGTCTAGAGCCTTTGCATTGAGGGCTATCTGAAAAGGGCTGTGGCGCTGAAGTTGCCTGTGAATGTGGAGTTGGTGGCATGTGAAACGCGCATGTGGAGCATTCGTTTGTGTGGGATGCTCTACCAGGTTCACTCCTAGATAATGCACTCAAAGGGCACTAAGCATAGAGTGTGAAAACTGAGTTTCCTTGAGAGCTGCTTGGAAGCCTGATGGTGTGTGAAGTTAGTGAGCCAAATGGAGTTGTTCTCCCACAAGAACCACTCGGCTGATCCTTCTTCAATATGCCCTTCACCAACATGCAGTGTTTCCTTGATTGAATTAGCTCTCACACCAATATTTGCGTCAAGAGCCTTTGCATTGAGGGCTATCTGAAAACGGCTGTGGCGCTGAAGTTGCCTGTGAATGTGGAGTTGGTGGCATGTGAAACGTGCATGTGGAGCATTCGTTTGTGTGGGATGCTCACAAACCTTCATTTCAGTCCTTGGCACTCAAAGGGCACTAAGCATAGAGTGTGAAAACTGAGTTTCCTTGAGAGCTGCTTGGAAGCCTGATGGTGTGTGAAGTTAGTGAGCCAAATGGAGTTGTTCTCCCACAAGAACCACTCGGCTGATCCTTCTTCAAAATGCCCTTCACCAACATGCAGTGTTTCCTTGATTGAATTATCTCTCACACCAATATTTGCGTCAAGAGCCTTTGCATTGAGGGCTATCTGAAAACGGTTGTGGCGCTGAAGTTGCATCAAAATGTGGAGTTGGTGGCATGTGAAACCCGCATGTAGAGCGTTCGTTTGTGTGGGATGCTCACCAAGCTTAATTTCAGTCCTAGGCACTCAAAGGGCACTAAGCATAGAGTGTGAAAAGTGAGTTTCCTTGAGATCTGCTTGGAAGCCTGATGGTGAGTGAAGTTAGTGAGCCAAATGGAGTTGTTCTCCCACAAGAACCACTCGGCTGATCCTTCTTCAATATGCCCTTCGCCAACATGCAGTGTTTCCTTGATTTAATTATCTCTCACACCTGTATTTGCGTCTAGAGCATTTGCATTGAGGGCTATCTGAAAACGGCTGTGGCGCTGAAGTTGCCTGTGAATATGGAGTTGGTGGCATGTGAAACGCGCATGTGGAGCATTCGTTTGTGTGGGATGCTCTACCAGGTTCATTCCTAGATAATGCACTCAAAGGGCACTAAGCATAGAGTGTGAAAACTGAGTTTCCTTGAGAGCTGCTTGGAAGCCTGATGGTGTGTGAAGTTAGTGAGCCAAATGGAGTTGTTCTCCCACAAGAACCACTCGGCTGATCCTTCTTCAAAATGCCCTTCACCAACATGCAGTGTTTCCTTGATTGAATTATCTCTCACACCAATATTTGCGTCTAGAGCGTTTGCATTGAGGGCTATCTGAAAACGGCTGTGGCGCTGAAGTTGCCTGTGAATGTCGAGTTGGTGGCATGTGAACGCGCATGTGGAGCATTCGTTTGTGTGGGATGCTCTACCAGGTTCATTCCTAGATAATGCACTCAAAGGGCACTAAGCATAGAGTGTGAAAACTGAGTTTCCTTGAGATCTGCTTGGAAGTCTAATGGTGTGTGAAGTTAGTGAGCCAAATGGAGTTGTTCTCCCACAAGAACCACTCGGCTGATCCTTCTTCAATATGCCCTTCACCAACATGCAGTGTTTCCTTGATTGAATTAGCTCTCACACCAATATTTGCGTCTAGAGCCTTTGCATTGAGGGCTATCTGAAAACGGTTGTGGCGCTGAAGTTGCCTCAAAATGTGGAGTTGGTGGCATGTGAAACCCGCATGTGGAGCGTTCGTTTGTGTGGGATGCTCACCAAGCTTCATTTCAGTCCTAGGCACTCAAAGGGCACTAAGCATAGAGTGTGAAAAGTGAGTTTCCTTGAGAGCTGCTTGGAAGCCTGATGGTGAGTGAAGTTAGTGAGCCAAATGGAGTTGTTCTCCCACAAGAACCACTCGGCTGATCCTTCTTCAATATGCCCTTCACCTACATGCAGTGTTTCCTTGATTTAATTATCTCTCACACCTATATTTGCGTCTAGAGCGTTTGCATTGAGGGCTATCTGAAAACGGCTGTGGCGCTGAAGTTGCCTGTGAATGTGGAGTTGGTGGCATGTGAAACCCGCATGTGGAGCATTCGTTTGTGTGGGATGCTCTACCAGGTTCATTCCTAGATAATGCACTCAAAGGGCACTAAGCATAGAGTGTGAAAACTGAGTTTCCTTGAGAGCTGCTTGGAAGCCTGATGGTGTGTGAAGTTAGTGAGCCAAATGGAGTTGTTCTCCCACAAGAACCACTCGGCTGATCCTTCTTCAATATGCCCTTCACCAACATGCAGTGTTTCCTTGATTGAATTAGCTCTCACACCAATATTTGCGTCTAGAGCCTTTGCATTGAGGGCTATCTGAAAAGGGCTGTGGCGCTGAAGTTGCCTGTGAATGTGGAGTTGGTGGCATGTGAAACCCGCATGTGGAGCATTCGTTTGTGTGGGATGCTCTACCAGGTTCACTCCTAGATAATGCACTCAAAGGTAACTAAGCATAGAGTGTGAAAACTGAGTTTCCTTGAGAGCTGCTTGGAAGCCTGATGGTGTGTGAAGTTAGTGAGCCAAATGGAGTTGTTCTCCCACAAGAACCACTCGGCTGATCCTTCTTCAATATGCCCTTCACCAACATGCAGTGTTTCCTTGATTGAATTAGCTCTCACACCAATATTTGCGTCAAGAGCCTTTGCATTGAGGGCTATCTGAAAACGGCTGTGGCGCTGAAGTTGCCTGTGAATGTGGAGTTGGTGGCATGTGAAACGTGCATGTGGAGCATTCGTTTGTGTGGGATGCTCACAAACCTTCATTTCAGTCCTTGGCACTCAAAGGGCACTAAGCATAGAGTGTGAAAACTGAGTTTCCTTGAGAGCTGCTTGGAAGCCTGATGGTGTGTGAAGTTAGTGAGCCAAATGGAGTTGTTCTCCCACAAGAACCACTCGGCTGATCCTTCTTCAAAATGCCCTTCACCAACATGCAGTGTTTCCTTGATTGAATTATCTCTCACACCAATATTTGCGTCTAGAGCCTTTGCATTGAGGGCTATCTGAAAACGGCTGTGGCGCTGAAGTTGCCTGTGAATGTCGAGTTGGTGGCATGCGAAACGCGCATGTGGAGCATTCGTTTGTGTGGGATGCTCTACCAGGTTCATTCCTAGATAATGCACTCAAAGGGCACTAAGCATAGAGTGTGAAAACTGAGTTTCCTTGAGAGCTGCTTGGAAGCCTGATGGTGAGTGAAGTTAGTGAGCCAAATGGAGTTGTTCTCCCACAAGAACCACTCGGCTGATCCTTCTTCAATATGCCCTTCACCTACATGCAGTGTTTCCTTGATTTAATTATCTCTCACACCTATATTTGCGTCTAGAGCATTTGCATTGAGGGCTATCTGAAAACGGCTGTGGCGCTGAAGTTGCCTGTGAATGTGGAGTTGGTGGCATGTGAAACGCGCATGTGGAGCATTCGTTTGTGTGGGATGCTCTACCAGGTTCATTCCTAGATAATGCACTCAAAGGGCACTAAGCATAGAGTGTGAAAACTGAGTTTCCTTGAGAGCTGCTTGGAAGCCTGATGGTGTGTGAAGTTAGTGAGCCAAATGGAGTTGTTCTCCCACAAGAACCACTCGGCTGATCCTTCTTCAAAATGCCCTTCACCAACATGCAGTGTTTCCTTGATTGAATTATCTCTCACACCAATATTTGCGTCTAGAGCCTTTGCATTGAGGGCTATCTGAAAACGGCTGTGGCGCTGAAGTTGCCTGTGAATGTCGAGTTGGTGGCATGTGAACGCGCATGTGGAGCATTCGTTTGTGTGGGATGCTCTACCAGGTTCATTCCTAGATAATGCACTCAAAGGGCACTAAGCATAGAGTGTGAAAACTGAGTTTCCTTGAGAGCTGCTTGGAAGTCTAATGGTGTGTGAAGTTAGTGAGCCAAATGGAGTTGTTCTCCCACAAGAACCACTCGGCTGATCCTTCTTCAATATGCCCTTCACCAACATGCAGTGTTTCCTTGATTGAATTAGCTCTCACACCAATATTTGCGTCTAGAGCCTTTGCATTGAGGGCTATCTGAAAACGGTTGTGGCGCTGAAGTTGCCTCAAAATGTGGAGTTGGTGGCATGTGAAACCCGCATGTGGAGCGTTCGTTTGTGTGGGATGCTCACCAAGCTTAATTTCAGTCCTAGGCACTCAAAGGGCACTAAGCATAGAGTGTGAAAACGGAGTTTCCTTGAGAGCTGCTTGGAAGCCTGATGGTGAGTGAAGTTAGTGAGCCAAATGGAGTTGTTCTCCCACAAGAACCACTCGGCTGATCCTTCTTCAATATGCCCTTCACCTACATGCAGTGTTTCCTTGATTGAATTAGCTCTCACACCTCTATTTGCGTCTAGAGCGTTTGCATTGAGGGCTATCTGAAAACGGCTGTGGCGCTGAAGTTGCATGTAAAAGTGGAGTTGATGGCATGTGAAACCCGCATGTGGAGCATTCGTTTGTGTGGGATGCTCTACCAGGTTCATTCCTAGATAATGCACTCAAAGGGCACTAAGCATAGAGTGTGAAAACTGAGTTTCCTTGAGAGCTGCTTGGAAGCCTGATGGTGTGTGAAGTTAGTGAGCCAAATGGAGTTGTTCTCCCACAAGAACCACTCGGCTGATCCTTCTTCAATATGCCCTTCACCAACATGCAGTGTTTCCTTGATTGAATTAGCTCTCACACCAATATTTGCGTCTAGAGCCTTTGCATTGAGGGCTATCTGAAAAGGGCTGTGGCGCTGAAGTTGCCTGTGAATGTGGAGTTGGTGGCATGTGAAACGCGCATGTGGAGCATTCGTTTGTGTGGGATGCTCTACCAGGTTCACTCCTAGATAATGCACTCAAAGGGCACTAAGCATAGAGTGTGAAAACTGAGTTTCCTTGAGAGCTGCTTGGAAGCCTGATGGTGTGTGAAGTTAGTGAGCCAAATGGAGTTGTTCTCCCACAAGAACCACTCGGCTGATCCTTCTTCAATATGCCCTTCACCAACATGCAGTGTTTCCTTGATTGAATTAGCTCTCACACCAATATTTGCGTCAAGAGCCTTTGCATTGAGGGCTATCTGAAAACGGCTGTGGCGCTGAAGTTGCCTGTGAATGTGGAGTTGGTGGCATGTGAAACGTGCATGTGGAGCATTCGTTTGTGTGGGATGCTCACAAACCTTCATTTCAGTCCTTGGCACTCAAAGGGCACTAAGCATAGAGTGTGAAAACTGAGTTTCCTTGAGAGCTGCTTGGAAGCCTGATGGTGTGTGAAGTTAGTGAGCCAAATGGAGTTGTTCTCCCACAAGAACCACTCGGCTGATCCTTCTTCAAAATGCCCTTCACCAACATGCAGTGTTTCCTTGATTGAATTATCTCTCACACCAATATTTGCGTCAAGAGCCTTTGCATTGAGGGCTATCTGAAAACGGTTGTGGCGCTGAAGTTGCATCAAAATGTGGAGTTGGTGGCATGTGAAACCCGCATGTAGAGCGTTCGTTTGTGTGGGATGCTCACCAAGCTTAATTTCAGTCCTAGGCACTCAAAGGGCACTAAGCATAGAGTGTGAAAAGTGAGTTTCCTTGAGATCTGCTTGGAAGCCTGATGGTGAGTGAAGTTAGTGAGCCAAATGGAGTTGTTCTCCCACAAGAACCACTCGGCTGATCCTTCTTCAATATGCCCTTCACCTACATGCAGTGTTTCCTTGATTTAATTATCTCTCACACCTATATTTGCGTCTAGAGCATTTGCATTGAGGGCTATCTGAAAACGGCTGTGTCGCTGAAGTTGCCTGTGAATATGGAGTTGGTGGCATGTGAAACGCGCATGTGGAGCATTCGTTTGTGTGGGATGCTCTACCAGGTTCATTCCTAGATAATGCACTCAAAGGGCACTAAGCATAGAGTGTGAAAACTGAGTTTCCTTGAGAGCTGCTTGGAAGCCTGATGGTGTGTGAAGTTAGTGAGCCAAATGGAGTTGTTCTCCCACAAGAACCACTCGGCTGATCCTTCTTCAAAATGCCCTTCACCAACATGCAGTGTTTCCTTGATTGAATTATCTCTCACACCAATATTTGCGTCTAGAGCCTTTGCATTGAGGGCTATCTGAAAACGGCTGTGGCGCTGAAGTTGCCTGTGAATGTCGAGTTGGTGGCATGTGAACGCGCATGTGGAGCATTCGTTTGTGTGGGATGCTCTACCAGGTTCATTCCTAGATAATGCACTCAAAGGGCACTAAGCATAGAGTGTGAAAACTGAGTTTCCTTGAGATCTGCTTGGAAGTCTAATGGTGTGTGAAGTTAGTGAGCCAAATGGAGTTGTTCTCCCACAAGAACCACTCGGCTGATCCTTCTTCAATATGCCCTTCACCAACATGCAGTGTTTCCTTGATTGAATTAGCTCTCACACCAATATTTGCGTCTAGAGCCTTTGCATTGAGGGCTATCTGAAAACGGTTGTGACGCTGAAGTTGCCTCAAAATGTGGAGTTGGTGGCATGTGAAACCCGCATGTGGAGCGTTCGTTTGTGTGGGATGCTCACCAAGCTTCATTTCAGTCCTAGGCACTCAAAGGGCACTAAGCATAGAGTATGAAAAGTGAGTTTCCTTGAGAGCTGCTTGGAAGCCTGATGGTGAGTGAAGTTAGTGAGCCAAATGGAGTTGTTCTCCCACAAGAACCACTCGGCTGATCCTTCTTCAATATGCCCTTCACCTACATGCAGTGTTTCCTTGATTTAATTATCTCTCACACCTATATTTGCGTCTAGAGCGTTTGCATTGAGGGCTATCTGAAAACGGCTGTGGCGCTGAAGTTGCCTGTGAATGTGGAGTTGGTGGCATGTGAAACCCGCATGTGGAGCATTCGTTTGTGTGGGATGCTCTACCAGGTTCATTCCTAGATAATGCACTCAAAGGGCACTAAGCATAGAGTGTGAAAACTGAGTTTCCTTGAGAGCTGCTTGGAAGCCTGATGGTGTGTGAAGTTAGTGAGCCAAATGGAGTTGTTCTCCCACAAGAACCACTCGGCTGATCCTTCTTCAATATGCCCTTCACCAACATGCAGTGTTTCCTTGATTGAATTAGCTCTCACACCAATATTTGCGTCTAGAGCCTTTGCATTGAGGGCTATCTGAAAAGGGCTGTGGCGCTGAAGTTGCCTGTGAATGTGGAGTTGGTGGCATGTGAAACGCGCATGTGGAGCATTCGTTTGTGTGGGATGCTCTACCAGGTTCACTCCTAGATAATGCACTCAAAGGTCACTAAGCATAGAGTGTGAAAACTGAGTTTCCTTGAGAGCTGCTTGGAAGCCTGATGGTGTGTGAAGTTAGTGAGCCAAATGGAGTTGTTCTCCCACAAGAACCACTCGGCTGATCCTTCTTCAATATGCCCTTCACCAACATGCAGTGTTTCCTTGATTGAATTAGCTCTCACACCAATATTTGCGTCAAGAGCCTTTGCATTGAGGGCTATCTGAAAACGGCTGTGGCGCTGAAGTTGCCTGTGAATGTGGAGTTGGTGGCATGTGAAACGTGCATGTGGAGCATTCGTTTGTGTGGGATGCTCACAAACCTTCATTTCAGTCCTTGGCACTCAAAGGGCACTAAGCATAGAGTGTGAAAACTGAGTTTCCTTGAGAGCTGCTTGGAAGCCTGATGGTGTGTGAAGTTAGTGAGCCAAATGGAGTTGTTCTCCCACAAGAACCACTCGGCTGATCCTTCTTCAAAATGCCCTTCACCAACATGCAGTGTTTCCTTGATTGAATTATCTCTCACACCAATATTTGCGTCTAGAGCCTTTGCATTGAGGGCTATCTGAAAACGGCTGTGGCGCTGAAGTTGCCTGTGAATGTCGAGTTGGTGGCATGCGAAACGCGCATGTGGAGCATTCGTTTGTGTGGGATGCTCTACCAGGTTCATTCCTAGATAATGCACTCAAAGGGCACTAAGCATAGAGTGTGAAAACTGAGTTTCCTTGAGAGCTGCTTGGAAGTCTAATGGTGTGTGAAGTTAGTGAGCCAAATGGAGTTGTTCTCCCACAAGAACCACTCGGCTGATCCTTCTTCAATATGCCCTTCGCCAACATGCAGTGTTTCCTTGATTGAATTAGCTCTCACACCAATATTTGCGTCTAGAGCCTTTGCATTGAGGGCTATCTGAAAAGGGCTGTGGCGCTGAAGTTGCCTGTGAATGTGGAGTTGGTGGCATGTGAAACGCGCATGTGGAGCATTCGTTTGTGTGGGATGCTCTACCAGGTTCACTCCTAGATAATGCACTCAAAGGGCACTAAGCATAGAGTGTCAAAACTGAGTTTCCTTGAGAGCGGCTTGGAAGCCTGATGGTGTGTGAAGTTAGTGAGCCAAATGGAGTTGTTCTCCCACAAGAACCACTCAGCTGATCCTTCTTCAATATGCCCTTCACCAACATGCAGTGTTTCCTTGATTGAATTAGCTCTCACACCAATATTTGCGTCAAGAGCCTTTGCATTGAGGGCTATCTGAAAACGGCTGTGGCGCTGAAGTTGCATGTGAATGTGGAGTTGGTGGCATGTGAAACCTGCATGTGGAGCATTCGTTTGTGTGGGATGCACACCAAGATTCATTTCAGTCCTAGGCACTCAAAGGGCACTAAGCATAGAGTGTGAAAACTGAGTTTCCTTGAGAGCTGCTTGGAAGCCTGATGGTGTGTGAAGTTAGTGAGCCAAATGGAGTTGTTCTCCCAGAAGAACCACTCGGCTGATCCTTCTTCAATATGCCCTTCACCAACATGCAGTGTTTCCTTGATTGAATTAGCTCTCACACCAATATTTGCGTCTAGAGCCTTTGCATTGAGGGCTATCTGAAAAGGGCTGTGGCGCTAAGTTGCCTGTGAATGTCGAGTTGGTGGCATGTGAAACGCGCATGTGGAGCATTCGTTTGTGTGGGATGCTCTAAAAGGTTCATTCCTAGATAATGCACTCAAAGGGCACTAAGCATAGAGTGTGAAAACTGATTTTCCTTGAGAGCTGCTTGGAAGCCTGAAGGTGTGTGAAGTTAGTGAGCCAAATGGAGTTGTTCTCCCACAAGAACCACTCGGCTGATCCTTCTTCAATATGCCCTTCGCCAACATGCAGTGTTTCCTTGATTGAATTAGCTCTCACACAATATTTGCGTCTAGAGCCTTTGCATTGAGGGCTATCTGAAAAGGGCTGTGGCGCTGAAGTTGCCTGAGAAGGTGGAGTTGGTGGCATGTGAAACCCGCATGTGGAGCTTTCGTTTGTGTGGGATGCTCACAAACCTTCATTTCAGTCCTAGGCACTCAAAGGTCACTAAGCATAGAGTGTGAAAACTGAGTTTCCTTGAGAGCTGCTTGGAAGTCTAATGGTGTGTGAAGTTAGTGAGCCAAATGGAGTTGTTCTCCCACAAGAACCACTCGGCTGATCCTTCTTCAATATGCCCTTCACCTACATGCAGTGTTTCCTTGATTTAATTATCTCTCACACCTATATTTGCGTCTAGAGCGTTTGCATTGAGGGCTATCTGAAAACGGCTGTGGCGCTGAAGTTGCCTGTGAATGTGGAGTTGGTGGCATGTGAAACCCGCATGTGGAGCATTCGTTTGTGTGGGATGCTCTACCAGGTTCATTCCTAGATAATGCACTCAAAGGGCACTAAGCATAGAGTGTGAAAACTGACTTTCCTTGAGAGCTGCTTGGAAGCCTGATGGTGTGTGAAGTTAGTGAGCCAAATGGAGTTGTTCTCCCACAAGAACCACTCGGCTGATCCTTCTTCAATATGCCCTTCACCAACATGCAGTGTTTCCTTGATTGAATTAGCTCTCACACCAATATTTGCGTCTAGAGCCTTTGCATTGAGGGCTATCTGAAAAGGGCTGTGGCGCTGAAGTTGCCTGTGAATGTGGAGTTGGTGGCATGTGAAACGCGCATGTGGAGCATTCGTTTGTGTGGGATGCTCTACCAGGTTCACTCCTAGATAATGCACTCAAAGGTCACTAAGCATAGAGTGTGAAAACTGAGTTTCCTTGAGAGCTGCTTGGAAGCCTGATGGTGTGTGAAGTTAGTGAGCCAAATGGAGTTGTTCTCCCACAAGAACCACTCGGCTGATCCTTCTTCAATATGCCCTTCACCAACATGCAGTGTTTCCTTGATTGAATTAGCTCTCACACCAATATTTGCGTCAAGAGCCTTTGCATTGAGGGCTATCTGAAAACGGCTGTGGCGCTGAAGTTGCCTGTGAATGTGGAGTTGGTGGCATGTGAAACGTGCATGTGGAGCATTCGTTTGTGTGGGATGCTCACAAACCTTCATTTCAGTCCTTGGCACTCAAAGGGCACTAAGCATAGAGTGTGAAAACTGAGTTTCCTTGAGAGCTGCTTGGAAGCCTGATGGTGTGTGAAGTTAGTGAGCCAAATGGAGTTGTTCTCCCACAAGAACCACTCGGCTGATCCTTCTTCAAAATGCCCTTCACCAACATGAAGTGTTTCCTTGATTGAATTATCTCTCACACCAATATTTGCGTCTAGAGCCTTTGCATTGAGGGCTATCTGAAAAGGGCTGTGGCGCTGAAGTTGCCTGTGAATGTCGAGTTGGTGGCATGCGAAACGCGCATGTGGAGCATTCGTTTGTGTGGGATGCTCTACCAGGTTCATTCCTAGATAATGCACTCAAAGGGCACTAAGCATAGAGTGTGAAAACTGAGTTTCCTTGAGAGCTGCTTGGAAGTCTAATGGTGTGTGAAGTTAGTGAGCCAAATGGAGTTGTTCTCCCACAAGAACCACTCGGCTGATCCTTCCTCAATATGCCCTTCGCCAACATGCAGTGTTTCCTTGATTGAATTAGCTCTCACACCAATATTTGCGTCTAGAGCCTTTGCATTGAGGGCTATCTGAAAAGGGCTGTGGCGCTGAAGTTGCCTGTGAATGTGGAGTTGGTGGCATGTGAAACGCGCATGTGGAGCATTCGTTTGTGTGGGATGCTCTACCAGGTTCACTCCTAGATAATGCACTCAAAGGGCACTAAGCATAGAGTGTCAAAACTGAGTTTCCTTGAGAGCGGCTTGGAAGCCTGATGGTGTGTGAAGTTAGTGAGCCAAATGGAGTTGTTCTCCCACAAGAACCACTCAGCTGATCCTTCTTCAATATGCCCTTCACCAACATGCAGTGTTTCCTTGATTGAATTAGCTCTCACACCAATATTTGCGTCAAGAGCCTTTGCATTGAGGGCTATCTGAAAACGGCTGTGGCGCTGAAGTTGCATGTGAATGTGGAGTTGGTGGCATGTGAAACCTGCATGTGGAGCATTCGTTTGTGTGGGATGCACACCAAGATTCATTTCAGTCCTAGGCACTCAAAGGGCACTAAGCATAGAGTGTGAAAACTGAGTTTCCTTGAGAGCTGCTTGGAAGCCTGATGGTGTGTGAAGTTAGTGAGCCAAATGGAGTTGTTCTCCCAGAAGAACCACTCGGCTGATCCTTCTTCAATATGCCCTTCACCAACATGCAGTGTTTCCTTGATTGAATTAGCTCTCACACCAATATTTGCGTCTAGAGCCTTTGCATTGAGGGCTATCTGAAAAGGGCTGTGGCGCTAAGTTGCCTGTGAATGTCGAGTTGGTGGCATGTGAAACGCGCATGTGGAGCATTCGTTTGTGTGGGATGCTCTACCAGGTTCATTCCTAGATAATGCACTCAAAGGGCACTAAGCATAGAGTGTGAAAACTGAGTTTCCTTGAGAGCTGCTTGGAAGTCTAATGGTGTGTGAAGTTAGTGAGCCAAATGGAGTTGTTCTCCCACAAGAACCACTCGGCTGATCCTTCTTCAATATGCCCTTCGCCAACATGCAGTGTTTCCTTGATTGAATTAGCTCACACACAATATTTGCGTCAAGAGCCTTTGCATTGAGGGCTATCTGAAAAGGGCTGTGGCGCTGAAGTTGCCTGAGAAGGTGGAGTTGGTGGCATGTGAAACCCGCATGTGGAGCTTTCGTTTGTGTGGGATGCTCACAAACCTTCATTTCAGTCCTAGGCACTCAAAGGTCACTAAGCATAGAGTGTGAAAACTGAGTTTCCTTGAGAGCTGCTTGGAAGCCTGATGGTGTGTGAAGTTAGTGAGCCAAATGGAGTTGTTCTCCCACAAGAACCACTCGGCTGATCCTTCTTCAATATGCGCTTCACCAACATGCAGTGTTTCCTTGATTGAATTAGCTCTCACACCAATATTTGCGACTAGAGCCTTTGCATTGAGGGCTATCTGAAAAGGGCTGTGGCGCTGAAGTTGCCTGTGAATGTGGAGTTGGTGGCATGTGAAACGCGCATGTGGAGCATTCGTTTGTGTGGGATGCTCTACCAGGTTCACTCCTAGATAATGCACTCAATGGGCACTAAGCATAGAGTGTCAAAACTGAGTTTCCTTGAGAGCTGCTTGGAAGCCTGATGGTGTGTGAAGTTAGTGAGCCAAATGGAGTTGTTCTCCCAAAAGAACCACTCGGCTGATCCTTCTTCAATATGCCCTTCGCCAACATGCAGTGTTTCCTTGATTGAATTAGCTCTCACACCAATATTTGCGTCTAGAGCCTTTGCATTGAGGGCTATCTGAAAAGGGCTGTGGCGCTGAAGTTGCCTGAGAAGGTGGCGTTGGTGTCATGTGAAACCCGCATGTGGAGCTTTCGTTTGTGTGGGATGCTCACAAACCTTCATTTCAGTCCTAGGCACTCAAAGGTCACTAAGCATAGAGTGTGAAAACTGAGTTTCCTTGAGAGCTGCTTGGAAGCCTGATGGTGTGTGAAGTTAGTGAGCCAAATGGAGTTGTTCTCCCACAAGAACCACTCGGCTGATCCTTCTTCAATATGAGCTTCACCAACTTGCATTGTTTCCTTGATTGAATTAGCTCTCACACCAATATTTGCGTCTAGAGACTTTGCATTGAGGGCTATCTGAAAACGGCTGTGGCGCTGAATTTGCCTGTGAATGTGGAGTTGGTGGCATGTGAAACCTGCATGTGGAGCATTCGTTTGTGTGGGATGCTCACCAAGCTTCATTTCAGTCCCTGGCACTCAAAGGGCACTAAGCATAGAGTGTGAAAACTGAGTTTCCTTGAGAGCTGCTTGGAAGCCTGATGGTGTGTGAAGTTAGTGAGCCAAATGGAGTTGTTCTCCCACAAGAACCACTCGGCTGATCCTTCTTCAAAATGCCCTTCAATAACATGCAGTGTTTCCTTGATTGAATTAGCTCTCACACCAATATTTGCGTCTAGAGCCTTTGCATTGAGGGCTATCTGAAAACGGCTGTGGCGCTGAAGTTGCCTGTGAAAGTCGAGTTGGTGGCATGTGAAACGCGCATGTGGAGCATTCGTTTGTGTGGGATGCTCTACCAGGTTCATTCCTAGATAATGCACTCAAAGGGCACTAAGCATAGAGTGTCAAAACTGAGTTTCCTTGAGAGCGGCTTGGAAGCCTGATGGTGTGTGAAGTTAGTGAGCCAAATGGAGTTGTTCTCCCACAAGAACCACTCGGCTGATCCTTCTTCAATATGCCCTTCACCAACATGCAGTGTTTCCTTGATTGAATTAGCTCTCACACCAATATTTGCGTCAAGAGCCTTTGCATTGAGGGCTATCTGAAAACGGCTGTGGCGCTGAAGTTGCCTGTGAATGTGGAGTTGGTGGCATGTGAAACCTGCATGTGGAGCATTCGTTTGTGTGGGATGCTCACCAAGATTCATTTCAGTCCTAGGCACTCAAAGGGCACTAAGCATAGAGTGTGAAAACTGAGTTTCCTTGAGAGCTGCTTGGAAGCCTGATGGTGTGTGAAGTTAGTGAGCCAAATGGAGTTGTTCTCCCAGAAGAACCACTCGGCTGATCCTTCTTCAAAATGCCCTTCACCAACATGCAGTGTTTCCTTGATTGAATTATCTCTCACACCAATATTTGCGTCTAGAGCCTTTGCATTGAGGGCTATCTGAAAAGGGCTGTGGCGCTGAAGTTGCCTGTGAATGTCGAGTTGGTGGCATGTGAAACGCGCATGTGGAGCATTCGTTTGTTTGGAATGCTCTACCAGGTTCATTCCTAGATAATGCACTCAAAGGGCACTAAGCATAGAGTGTGAAAACTGAGTTTCCTTGAGAGCTGCTTGGAAGTCTAATGGTGTGTGAAGTTAGTGAGCCAAATGGAGTTGTTCTCCCACAAGAACCACTCGGCTGATCCTTCTTCAATATGCCCTTCGCCAACATGCAGTGTTTCCTTGATTGAATTAGCTCTCACACCAATATTTGCGTCTAGAGCCTTTGCATTGAGGGCTATCTGAAAAGGGCTGTGGCGCTGAAGTTGCCAGAGAAGGTGGAGTTGGTGGCATGTGAAACCCGCATGTGGAGCTTTCGTTTGTGTGGGATGCTCACAAACCTTCATTTCAGTCCTAGGCACTCAAAGGTCACTAAGCATAGAGTGTGAAACCTGAGTTTCCTTGAGAGCTGCTTGGAAGCCTGATGGTGTGTGAAGTTAGTGAGCCAAATGGAGTTGTTCTCCCACAAGAACCACTCGGCTGATCCTTCTTCAATATGCGCTTCACCAACATGCAGTGTTTCCTTGATTGAATTAGCTCTCACACCAATATTTGCGTCTAGAGCCTTTGCATTGAGGGCTATCTGAAAAGGGCTGTGGCGCTGAAGTTGCCTGTGAATGTGGAGTTGGTGGCATGTGAAACGCGCATGTGGAGCATTCGTTTGTGTGGGATGCTCTACCAGGTTCACTCCTAGATAATGCACTCAATGGGCACTAAGCATAGAGTGTCAAAACTGAGTTTCCTTGAGAGCTGCTTGGAAGCCTGATGGTGTGTGAAGTTAGTGAGCCAAATGCAGTTGTTCTCCCACAAGAACCACTCGGCTGATCCTTCTTCAATATGCCCTTCGCCAACATGCAGTGTTTCCTTGATTGAATTAGCTCTCACACCAATATTTGCGTCTAGAGCCTTTCCATTGAGGGCTATCTGAAAAGGGCTGTGGCGCTGAAGTTGCCTGAGAAGGTGGCGTTGGTGGCATGTGAAACCCGCATGTGGAGCTTTCGTTTGTGTCTGATGCTCACAAACCTTGATTTCAGTCCTAGGCACTCAAAGGTCACTAAGCATAGAGTGTGAAAACTGAGTTTCCTTGAGAGCTGCTTGGAAGCCTGATGGTGTGTGAAGTTAGTGAGCCAAATGGAGTTGTTCTCCCAGAAGAACCACTCGGCTGATCCTTCTTCAATATGCCCTTCACCAACATGCAGTGTTTCCTTGATTGAATTAGCTCTCACACCAATATTTGCGTCTAGAGCCTTTGCATTGAGGGCTATCTGAAAAGGGCTGTGGCGCTAAGTTGCCTGTGAATGTCGAGTTGGTGGCATGTGAAACGCGCATGTGGAGCATTCGTTTGTGTGGGATGCTCTACCAGGTTCATTCCTAGATAATGCACTCAAAGGGCACTAAGCATAGAGTGTGAAAACTGAGTTTCCTTGAGAGCTGCTTGGAAGTCTAATGGTGTGTGAAGTTAGTGAGCCAAATGGAGTTGTTCTCCCACAAGAACCACTCGGCTGATCCTTCTTCAATATGCCCTTCGCCAACATGCAGTGTTTCCTTGATTGAATTAGCTCACACACAATATTTGCGTCAAGAGCCTTTGCATTGAGGGCTATCTGAAAAGGGCTGTGGCGCTGAAGTTGCCTGAGAAGGTGGAGTTGGTGGCATGTGAAACCCGCATGTGGAGCTTTCGTTTGTGTGGGATGCTCACAAACCTTCATTTCAGTCCTAGGCACTCAAAGGTCACTAAGCATAGAGTGTGAAAACTGAGTTTCCTTGAGAGCTGCTTGGAAGCCTGATGGTGTGTGAAGTTAGTGAGCCAAATGGAGTTGTTCTCCCACAAGAACCACTCGGCTGATCCTTCTTCAATATGCGCTTCACCAACATGCAGTGTTTCCTTGATTGAATTAGCTCTCACACCAATATTTGCGACTAGAGCCTTTGCATTGAGGGCTATCTGAAAAGGGCTGTGGCGCTGAAGTTGCCTGTGAATGTGGAGTTGGTGGCATGTGAAACGCGCATGTGGAGCATTCGTTTGTGTGGGATGCTCTACCAGGTTCACTCCTAGATAATGCACTCAATGGGCACTAAGCATAGAGTGTCAAAACTGAGTTTCCTTGAGAGCTGCTTGGAAGCCTGATGGTGTGTGAAGTTAGTGAGCCAAATGGAGTTGTTCTCCCAAAAGAACCACTCGGCTGATCCTTCTTCAATATGCCCTTCGCCAACATGCAGTGTTTCCTTGATTGAATTAGCTCTCACACCAATATTTGCGTCTAGAGCCTTTGCATTGAGGGCTATCTGAAAAGGGCTGTGGCGCTGAAGTTGCCTGAGAAGGTGGCGTTGGTGTCATGTGAAACCCGCATGTGGAGCTTTCGTTTGTGTGGGATGCTCACAAACCTTCATTTCAGTCCTAGGCACTCAAAGGTCACTAAGCATAGAGTGTGAAAACTGAGTTTCCTTGAGAGCTGCTTGGAAGCCTGATGGTGTGTGAAGTTAGTGAGCCAAATGGAGTTGTTCTCCCACAAGAACCACTCGGCTGATCCTTCTTCAATATGAGCTTCACCAACTTGCATTGTTTCCTTGATTGAATTAGCTCTCACACCAATATTTGCGTCTAGAGACTTTGCATTGAGGGCTATCTGAAAACGGCTGTGGCGCTGAATTTGCCTGTGAATGTGGAGTTGGTGGCATGTGAAACCTGCATGTGGAGCATTCGTTTGTGTGGGATGCTCACCAAGCTTCATTTCAGTCCCTGGCACTCAAAGGGCACTAAGCATAGAGTGTGAAAACTGAGTTTCCTTGAGAGCTGCTTGGAAGCCTGATGGTGTGTGAAGTTAGTGAGCCAAATGGAGTTGTTCTCCCACAAGAACCACTCGGCTGATCCTTCTTCAAAATGCCCTTCAATAACATGCAGTGTTTCCTTGATTGAATTAGCTCTCACACCAATATTTGCGTCTAGAGCCTTTGCATTGAGGGCTATCTGAAAACGGCTGTGGCGCTGAAGTTGCCTGTGAAAGTCGAGTTGGTGGCATGTGAAACGCGCATGTGGAGCATTCGTTTGTGTGGGATGCTCTACCAGGTTCATTCCTAGATAATGCACTCAAAGGGCACTAAGCATAGAGTGTCAAAACTGAGTTTCCTTGAGAGCGGCTTGGAAGCCTGATGGTGTGTGAAGTTAGTGAGCCAAATGGAGTTGTTCTCCCACAAGAACCACTCGGCTGATCCTTCTTCAATATGCCCTTCACCAACATGCAGTGTTTCCTTGATTGAATTAGCTCTCACACCAATATTTGCGTCAAGAGCCTTTGCATTGAGGGCTATCTGAAAACGGCTGTGGCGCTGAAGTTGCCTGTGAATGTGGAGTTGGTGGCATGTGAAACCTGCATGTGGAGCATTCGTTTGTGTGGGATGCTCACCAAGATTCATTTCAGTCCTAGGCACTCAAAGGGCACTAAGCATAGAGTGTGAAAACTGAGTTTCCTTGAGAGCTGCTTGGAAGCCTGATGGTGTGTGAAGTTAGTGAGCCAAATGGAGTTGTTCTCCCAGAAGAACCACTCGGCTGATCCTTCTTCAAAATGCCCTTCACCAACATGCAGTGTTTCCTTGATTGAATTATCTCTCACACCAATATTTGCGTCTAGAGCCTTTGCATTGAGGGCTATCTGAAAAGGGCTGTGGCGCTGAAGTTGCCTGTGAATGTCGAGTTGGTGGCATGTGAAACGCGCATGTGGAGCATTCGTTTGTGTGGGATGCTCTACCAGGTTCATTCCTAGATAATGCACTCAAAGGGCACTAAGCATAGAGTGTGAAAACTGAGTTTCCTTGAGAGCTGCTTGGAAGTCTAATGGTGTGTGAAGTTAGTGAGCCAAATGGAGTTGTTCTCCCACAAGAACCACTCGGCTGATCCTTCTTCAATATGCCCTTCGCCAACATGCAGTGTTTCCTTGATTGAATTAGCTCTCACACCAATATTTGCGTCTAGAGCCTTTGCATTGAGGGCTATCTGAAAAGGGCTGTGGCGCTGAAGTTGCCAGAGAAGGTGGAGTTGGTGGCATGTGAAACCCGGATGTGGAGCTTTCGTTTGTGTGGGATGCTCACAAACCTTCATTTCAGTCCTAGGCACTCAAAGGTCACTAAGCATAGAGTGTGAAAACTGAGTTTCCTTGAGAGCTGCTTGGAAGCCTGATGGTGTGTGAAGTTAGTGAGCCAAATGGAGTTGTTCTCCCACAAGAACCACTCGGCTGATCCTTCTTCAATATGCGCTTCACCAACATGCAGTGTTTCCTTGATTGAATTAGCTCTCACACCAATATTTGCGTCTAGAGCCTTTGCATTGAGGGCTATCTGAAAAGGGCTGTGGCGCTGAAGTTGCCTGTGAATGTGGAGTTGGTGGCATGTGAAACGCGCATGTGGAGCATTCGTTTGTGTGGGATGCTCTACCAGGTTCACTCCTAGATAATGCACTCAATGGGCACTAAGCATAGAGTGTCAAAACTGAGTTTCCTTGAGAGCTGCTTGGAAGCCTGATGGTGTGTGAAGTTAGTGAGCCAAATGCAGTTGTTCTCCCACAAGAACCACTCGGCTGATCCTTCTTCAATATGCCCTTCGCCAACATGCAGTGTTTCCTTGATTGAATTAGCTCTCACACCAATATTTGCGTCTAGAGCCTTTCCATTGAGGGCTATCTGAAAAGGGCTGTGGCGCTGAAGTTGCCTGAGAAGGTGGCGTTGGTGGCATGTGAAACCCGCATGTGGAGCTTTCGTTTGTGTGGGATGCTCACAAACCTTCATTTCAGTCCTAGGCACTCAAAGGTCACTAAGCATAGAGTGTGAAAACTGAGTTTCCTTGAGAGCTGCTTGGAAGCCTGATGGTGTGTGAAGTTAGTGAGCCAAATGGAGTTGTTCTCCCACAAGAACCACTCGGCTGATCCTTCTTCAATATGAGCTTCACCAACATGCAGTGTTTCCTTGATTGAATTAGCTCTCACACCAATATTTGCGTCTAGAGCCTTTGCATTGAGGGCTATCTGAAAACGGCTGTGGCGCTGAAGTTGCCTGTGAATGTGGAGTTGGTGGCATGTGAAACCTGCATGTGGAGCATTCGTTTGTGTGGGATGCTCACCAAGCTTCATTTCAGTCCCTGGCACTCAAAGGGCACTAAGCATAGAGTGTGAAAACTGAGTTTCCTTGAGAGCTGCTTGGAAGCCTGATGGTGTGTGAAGTTAGTGAGCCAAATGGAGTTGTTCTCCCACAAGAACCACTCGGCTGATCCTTCTTCAAAATGCCCTTCAATAACATGCAGTGTTTCCTTGATTGAATTAGCTCTCACACCAATATTTGCGTCTAGAGCCTTTGCATTGAGGGCTATCTGAAAACGGCTGTGGCGCTGAAGTTGCCTGTGAATGTGGAGTTGGTGGCATGTGAAACCCGCATGTGGAGCATTCGTTTGTGTGGGATGCTCTACCAGGTTCATTCCTAGATAATGCACTCAAAGGGCACTAAGCATAGAGTGTGAAAACTGAGTTTCCTTGAGAGCTGCTTGGAAGCCTTGATGTTGTGTGAAGTTAGTGAGCCAAATGGAGTTGTTCTCCCACAAGAACCACTCGGCTGATCCTTCTTCAATATGCCCTTCACCAACATGCAGTGTTTCCTTGATTGAATTAGCTCTCACACCAATATTTGCGTCTAGAGCCTTTGCATTGAGGGCTATCTGAAAACAGCTGTGGCACTGAAGTTGCCTGTGAATGTGGAGTTGGTGGCATGTGAAACCTGCATGTGGAGCATTCGTTTGTATGGGATGCTCACCAAGATTCATTTCAGTCCTAGGCACTCAAAGGGCACTAAGCATAGAGTGTGAAAACTGAGTTTCCTTGAGAGCTGCTTGGAAGCCTGATGGTGTGTGAAGTTAGTAAGCCAAATGGAGTTGTTCTCCCACAAGAACCTCTCGGCTGATCCTTCTTCAATATGCCCTTCACCAACATGCAGTGTTTTCTTGATTGAATTAGCTCTCACACCAATATTTGCGTCTAGAGCCTTTGAATTGAGGGCTATCTGAAAACGGCTGTGGCGCTGAAGTTGCCTGTGAATGTGGAGTTGGTGGCATTTGAAACCCGCATGTGGAGCATTCGTTTGTGTGGGATGCTCTACCAGGTTCATTCCTAGATAATGCACTCAAAGATCACTAAGCATAGAGTGTCAAAACTGAGTTTCCTTGAGAGCTATTTGGAAGCCTGATGGTGTGTGAAGTTAGTGAGCCAAATGGAGTTGTTCTCCCACAAGAACCACTCGGCTGATCCTTCTTCAATATGCCCTTCACCAACATGCAGTGTTTCCTTGATTGAATTAGCTCTCACGACAATATTTGCGTCTAGAGCCTTTGCATTGAGGGCTATCTGAAAACGGCTGTGGCGCTGAAGTTGCCTGTGAATGTGGAGTTGGTGGCATGTGAAACCCGCATGTGGAGCATTCGTTTGTGTGGGATGCTCTACCAGGTTCATTCCTAGATAAAGCACTCAAAGGGCACTAAGCATAGAGTGTGAAAACTGAGTTTCCTTGAGAGCTGCTTGGAAGCCTGATGGTGTGTGAAGTTAGTGAGCCAAATGGAGTTGTTCTCCTACAAGAACCACTCGGCTGATCCTTCTTCAATATGCCCTTCACCTACATGCAGTGTTTCCTTGATTGAATTAGCTCTCACACCAATATTTGCATCTAGAGCCTTTGCATTGAGGGCTATCTGAAAACAGCTGTGGCGCTGAAGTTGCCTGAGAATGTGGAGTTGGTGGCATGTGAAACGCGCATGTGGAGCATTCGTTTGTGAGGGATGCTCACATAGATTCATTTCAGTCCTAGGCACTCAAAGGGCACTAAGCATAGAGTGTGAAAACTGAGTTTCCTTGAGAGCTGCTTGGAAGCCTGATGGTGTGTGAAGTTAGTGAGCCAAATGGAGTTGTTCTCCCACAAGAACCACTCGGCTGATCCTTCTTCAATATGCCCTTCATCAACATGCAGTGTTTCCTTGATTGAATTAGCTCTCACACCAATATTTGCGTCTAGAGCCTTTGCATTGAGGGCTATCTGAAAACGGCTGTGGCGCTGAAGTTGCCTCAAAATGTGGAGTTGGTGGCATGTGAAACCCGCATGTGGAGCATTCGTTTGTGTGGGATGCTCACCAAGCTTCATTTCAGTCCTAGGCACTCAAAGAGCACTAAGCATAGAGTGTAAAACCTGAGTTTCCTTGAGAGCTATTTGGAAGCCTGATGGTGTATGAAGTTAGTGAGCCAAATGGAGTTGTTCTCCCACAAGAACCACTCGACTGATCCTTCTTCAATATGCCCTTCACCAACATGCAGTGTTTCCTTGATTGAATTAGCTCTCACACCAATATTTGCGTCTAGAGACTTTGCATTGAGGGCTATCTGAAAACGGCTGTGGCGCTGAAGTTGCCTCAAAATGTGGAGTTGGTGGCATGTGAAACCCGCATGTGGAGCATTCGTTTGTGTGGGATGCTCTACCAGGTTCATTCCTAGATAATGCACTCAAAGGGCACTAAGCATAGAGTGTGAAAACTGAGTTTCCTTGAGAGCTGCTTGGAATCCTGATCTTGTGTGAAGTTAGTGAGCCAAATGGAGTTGTTCTCCCACAAGAACCACTCGGCTGATCCTTCTTCAATATGCCCTTCACCAACATGCAGTGTTTCCTTGATTGAATTAACTCTCACACCAATATTTGCGTCTAGAACGTTTGCATTGAGGGCTATCTGAAAACGGCTGTGGCGCTGAAGTTGCCTGAGAATGTGGAGTTCGTGGCATGTGAAACCCGCATGTGGAGCATTCCTTTCTGTGGGATGCTCTACCAGGTTCATTCCTAGATAATGCACTCAAAGGGCACTAAGCATAGAGTGTGAAAACTGAGTTTCCTTGAGAGCTGCTTGGAAGCCTGATGGTGTGTGAAGTTAGTGAGCCAAATGGAGTTGTTCTCCCACAAGAACCACTCGGCTGATCCTTCTTCAATATGCCCTTCACCAACATGCAGTGTTTCCTTGATTGAATTAGCTCTCACACAATATTTGCATCTAGAGCCTTTGCATTGAGGGCTATCTGAAAACAGCTGTGGCGCTGAAGTTGCCTGTGAATGTGGAGATGGTGGCATGTGAAACCCGCATGTGGAGCATTCGTTTGTGTGGGATGCTCACCAAGCTTCCTTTTAGTCCTAGGCTTTCAAAGGGCACTAAGCATAGAATGTGAAAACTGAGTTTCCTTGAGAGCTGCTTGGAAGCCTGATGGTGTGTGAAGTTAGTGAGCCAAATGGAGTTGTTCTCGCACAAGAACCACTCGGCTGATCCTTCTTCAATATGCCCTTCACCAACATGCAGTGTTTCCTTGATTGAATTAGCTCTCACACCAATATTTGCGTCTAGAGCCTTTCCATTGAGGGCTATCTGAAAACGGCTGTGGCGCTGAAGTTGCCTGAGAATGTGGAGTTGGTGGCATGTGAAACCCGCATGTGGAGCATTCGTTTGTGTGGGATGCTCTACCAGGTTCATTCCTAGATAATGCACTCAAAGGGCACTAAGCATAGAGTGTGAAAACTGAGTTTCCTTGAGAGCTGCTTGGAAGCCTTGATGTTGGGTGAATTTAGTGAGCCAAATGGAGTTGTTCTCCCACAAGAACCACTCGGCTGATCCTTCTTCAATATGCCCTTCACCAACATGCAGTGTTTCCTTGATTGAATTAGCTCTAACACAATATTTGCATCTTGAGTCTTTGCATTGAGGGCTATCTGAAAACAGCTGTGGCGCTGAAGTTGCCTGTGAATGTGGAGTTGGTGGCATGTGAAACCCGCATGTGGAGCATTCGTTTGTGTGGGATGCTCACCAAGCTTCATTTCAGTCCTAGGCACTCAAAGGGCACTAAGCATAGAGTGTGAAAACTGAGTTTCCTTGAGAGCTGCTTGGAAGCCTGATGGTGCATGAAGTTAGTGAGCCAAATGGAGTTGTTCTCCCACAAGAACCACTCGGCTGATCCTTCTTCAATATGCCCTTCACCAACATGCAGTGTTTCCTTGATTGAATTAGCTCTCACACCAATATTTGCGTCTAGAGCCTTTGCATTGAGGGCTATCTGAAAACGGCTGTGGCGCTCAAGTTGCCTGTGAATGTGGAGTTGGTGGCATGTGAAACCCGCATGTGCAGCATTCGTTTGTGTGGGATGCTCTACCAGGTTCATTCCTAGATAATGCACTCAAAGGGCACTAAGCATAGAGTGTGAAAACTGAGTTTCCTTGAGAGCTGCTTGGAAGCATGATGGTGTGTGAAGTTAGTGAGCCAAATGGAGTTGTTCTCCCACAAGAACCACTCGGCTGATCCTTCTTCAATATGCCCTTCACCAACATGCAGTGTTTCCTTGATTGAATAAGCTCTCACATCAATATTTGCATCTAGAGCCTTTGCATTGAGGGCTATCTGAAAACAGCTGTGGCGCTGAAGTTGCCTGTGAATGTGGAGTTGGTGGCATGTGAAACCCGCATGTGGAGCATTCGTTTGTGTGGGATGCTCACCAAGCTTCATTTCAGTCCTAGGCACTCAAAGGGCACTAATCATAGAGTGTGAAAACTGAGTTTCCTTGAGATCTGCTTGGAAGCCTGATGGTGTGTGAAGTTAGTGAGCTAAATGGAGTTGCTCTCCCACAAGAACCATTCGGCTGATCCTTCTTCAATATGCCCTTCACCTACATGCAGTGTTTCCTTGATTGAATTAGCTCTCACACCAATATTTGCGTCTAGAGCCTTTGCATTGAGGGCTATCTGAAAACGGCTGTGCAGCTGAAGTTGCCTGAGAATGTGGAGTTGGTGGCATGTGAAACCCGCATGTGGAGCATTCATTTGTGTGGGATGCTCTACCAGGTTCATTCCTAGATAATGCACTCAAAGGGCACTAAGCATAGAGTGTAAAAACTGACTTTCCTTGAGAGCTGCTTGGAAGCCTGATGGTGTGTGAAGTTAGTGAGCCAAATGGAGTTGTTCTCCCACAAGAACCACTCGGCTGATCCTTCTTCAATATGCCCTTCACCAACATGCAGTGTTTCCTTGATTGAATTAACTCTCACACCAATATTTGCGTCTAGAGCCTTTGCAGTGAGGGCTATCTGAAAACGGCTGTGGCGCTGAAGTTGCCTGTGAATGTGGAGTTGGTGGCATGTGAAACCCGCATGTGGAGCATTCGTTTGTGTGGGATGCTCTACCAGGTTCATTCCTAGATAATGCACTCAAAGGGCACTAAGCATAGAGTGTGAAAACTAAGTTTCCTTGAGAGCTGCTTGGAAGCCTTGATGTTGGGTGAATTTAGTGAGCCAAATGGAGTTGTTCTCCCACAAGAACCACTCGGCTGATCCTTCTTCAATATGCCCTTCATCAACATGCAGTGTTTCCTTGATTGAATTAGCTCTCACACAATATTTGCGTCTAGAGTCTTTGCATTGAGGGCTATCTGAAAACAGCGGTGGCGCTGAAGTTGCCTGTGAATGTGGAGTTGGTGGCATGTGAAACCCGCATGTGGAGCATTCGTTTGTGTGGGATGCTCTACCAGGTTCATTCCTAGATAATGCACTCAAAGGGCACTAAGCATAGAGTGTGAAAACTGAGTTTCCTTGAGAGATGCTTGGAAGCATGATGGTGTGTGAAGTTAGTGAGCCAAATGGAGTTGTTCTCCCACAAGAACCACTCGGCTGATCCTTCTTCAATATGCCCTTCACCAACATGCAGTGTTTCCTTGATTGAATTAGCTTTCACACAATATTTGCATCTAGAGTCTTTGCATTGAGGGCTATCTGAAAACGGCTGTGGCGCTGAAGTTGCCTGAGAATGTGGAGTTGGTGGCATGTGAAACCCGCATGTGGAGCATTCGTTTGTGTGGGATGCTCACCAAGCTTCATTTCAGTCCTAGGCACTCAAAGGGCACTGAGCATAGAGTGTGAAAACTGAATTTCCTTGAGAGCTGCTTGGAAGCCTGATGGTGTGTGAAGTTAGTGAGCCAAATGGAGTTGTTCTCCCATAAGAACCACTCGGCTGATCCTTCTTCAATATGCCCTTCACCAACATGCAGTGTTTCCTTGATTGAATTAGCTCTCACACCAATATTTGCGTCTAGAGCCTTTGCATTGAGGGCTATCTGAAAACGGCTGTGTCGCTGAAGCTGCCTGAGAATGTGGAGTTGGTGGCATGTGAAACCCGCATGTGGAGCATTCGTTTGTGTGGGATGCTCTAAAAGGTTCATTCCTAGATAATGCACTCAAAGGGCACTAAGCATAGAGTGTGAAAACTGAGTTTCCTTGAGAGCTGCTTGGAAGCCTGATGGTGTGTGAAGTTAGTGAGCCAAATGGAGTTGTTCTCCCACAATAACCACTCGGCTGATCCTTCTTCAATATGCCCTTCACCAACATGCAATGTTTCCTTGATTGAATTAGCTCTCACACCAATATTTGCGTCTAGAGCCTTTGCATTGAGGGCTATCAGAAAACGGCTGTGGCGCTGAAGTTGCCTGAGAATGTGGAGTTGGTGTCATGTGAAACCCGCATGTGGAGCATTCGTTTGTGTGGGATGCTCTACCAGATTCATTCCTAGATAATGCACTCAAAGGTCACTAAGCATAGAGTGTGAAAACTAAGTTTCCTTGAGAGCTGCTTGGATGCCTTGATGTTGGGTGAATTTAGTGAGCCAAATGGAGTTGTTCTCCCACAAGAATCACTCGACTGATCCTTCTTCAATATGCCCTTCATCAACATGCAGTGTTTCCTTGATTGAATTAGCTCTCACACAATATTTGCATCTAGAGTCTTTGCATTGAGGGCTATCTGAAAACAGCTGTGGCGCTGAAGTTGCCTGTGAATGTGGAGTTGGTGGCATGTGAAACCCGCATGTGGAGCATTCGTTTGTGTGGGATGCTCACCAAGCTTCATTTCAGTCCTAGGCACTCAAAGGGCACTAAGCATAGAGTGTGAAAACTGAGTTTCCTTGAGAGCTGCTTGGAAGCCTGATGGTGTGTGAAGTTAGTGAGCTAAATGGAGTTGTTCTCCCACAAGAACCACTCGGCTGATAATTCTTCAATATGCCCTTCATCAACATGCAGTGTTTCCTTGATTGAATTAGCTCTCACACAATATTTGCATCTAGAGTCTTTGCATTGAGGGCTATCTGAAAACAGCTGTGGCGCTGAAGTTGCCTGTGAATGTGGAGTTGGTGGCATGTGAAACCCGCATGTGGAGCATTCGTTTGTGTGGGATGCTCACCAAGCTTAATTTCAGTCCTAGGCACTCAAAGGGCACTAAGCATAGAGTGTGAAAACTGAGTTTCCTTGAGAGCTGCTTGGAAGCCTTGATGTTGGGTGAATTTAGTGAGCCAAATGGAGTTGTTCTCCCACAAGAACCACTCGGCTGATCCTTCTTCAATATGCCCTTCACCAACATGCAGTGTTTCCTTGATTGAATTAGCTCTAACACAATATTTGCATCTAGAGTCTTTGCATTGAGGGCTATCTGAAAACAGCTGTGGCGCTGAAGTTGCCTGAGAATGTGGAGTTGGTGGCATGTGAAACCCGCATGTGGAGCATTCGTTTGTGTGGGATGCTCTACCAGGTTCATTCCTAGATAATGCACTCAAAGGGCACTAAGCATAGAGTGTGAAAACTGAGTTTCCTTGAGAGCTGCTTGGAAGCCTGATGGTGTGTGAAGTTAGTGAGCTAAATGGAGTTGTTCTCCCACAAGAACCACTCGGCTGATCCTTCTTCAATATGCCCTTCACCAACATGCAGTGTTTTCTTGATTGAATTAGCTCTCACACCAATATTTGCGTCTAGAGCCTTTGCATTGAGGGCTATCTGAAAACGGCTGTGGCGCTGAAGTTGCCTGTGAATGTGGAGTTGGTAGCATGTGAAACCCGCATGTGAAGCATTCGTTTGTGTGGGATGCTCTACCAGCTTCATTCCTAGATAATGCACTCAAAGGGCACTAAGCATAGAGTGTGAAAACTGAGTTTCCTTGAGAGCTGCTTGGAAGCCTGATGGTGTGTGAAGTTAGTGAGCCAAATGGAGTTGTTCTCCCACAAGAACCACTCGGCTGATCCTTCTTCAATATGCCCTTCACCAACATGCAGTGTTTCCTTGATTGAATTAGCTCTCACACAATATTTGCATCTAGAGCCTTTGCATTGAGGGCTATCTGAAAACAGCTGTGGCGCTGAAGTTGCCTGTGAATGTGGAGTTGGTGGCATGTGAAACCCGCATGTGAAGCATTCGTTTGTGAGGGATGCTCACATAGATTCATTTCAGTCCTAGGCACTCAAAGGGCACTAAGCATAGAGTGTGAAAACTGAGTTTCCTTGAGAGCTGCTTGGAAGCCTTGATGTTGGGTGAATTTAGTGAGCCAAATGGAGTTGTTCTCCCACAAGAACCACTCGGCTGATCCTTCTTAAATATGCCCTTCATCAACATGCAGTGTTTCCTTGATTGAATTAGCTCTCACACAATATTTGCATCTAGAGTCTTTGCATTGAGGGCTATCTGAAAACAGCTGTGGCGCTGAAGTTGCCTGTGAATGTGGAGTTGGTGGCATGTGAAACCCGCATGTGGAGCATTCGTTTGTGTGGGATGCTCACCAAGCTTCATTTCAGTCCTAGGCACTCAAAGGGCACTAAGCATAGAGTGTGAAAACTGAGTTTCCTTGAGAGCTGCTTGGAAGCCTGATGGTGTGTGAAGTTAGTGAGCTAAATGGAGTTGTTCTCCCACAAAAACCACTCGGCTGATCCTTCTTCAATATGCCCTTCACCAACATGCAGTGTTTCCTTGATTGAATTAGCAATTACACCAATATTTGCGTCTAGAGCCTTTGCATTGAGGGCTATTTGAAAACGGCTGTGGCGCTGAAGTTGCCTGAGAATGTGGAGTTGGTGGCATGTGAAACCCGCATGTGGAGCATTCATTTGTGTGGGATGCTCTACCAGGTTCATTCCTAGATAATGCACTCAAAGGGCACTAAGCATAGAGTGTAAAAACTGGCTTTCCTTGAGAGCTGCTTGGAAGCCTGATGGTGTGTGAAGTTAGTGAGCCAAATGGAGTTGTTCTCCCACAAGAACCACTCGGCTGATCCTTCTTCAATATGCCCTTCACCAACATGCAGTGTTTCCTTGATTGAATTAGCTCTCACACCAATATTTGCGTCTAGAGCCTTTGCATTGAGGGCTATCTGAAAACGGCTGTGGCGCTGAAGTTGCCTGTGAATGTGGAGTTGGTGGCATGTGAAACCCGCATGTGGAGCATTCGTTTGTGTGGGATGCTCACCAAGCTTCATTTCAGTCCTAGGCACTCAAAGGGCACTAAGCATAGAGTGTGAAAACTGAGTTTCCTTTAGAGCTGCTTGGAAGCCTGATGGTGTGTGAAGTTAGTGAGCCAAATGGAGTTGTTCTCCCATAAGAACCACTCGGCTGATCCTTCTTTAATATGCGCTTCACCAACATGCAGTGTTTCCTTGATTGAATTAGCTCTCACACCAATATTTGCGTCTAGAGCCTTTGCATTGAGGGCTATCTGAAAACGGCTGTGGCGCTGAAATTGCCTGAGAATGTGGAGTTGGTGGCATGTGAAACCCGCATGTGGAGCATTCGTTTGTGTGGGATGCTCTACCAGGTTCATTCCTAGATAATGCACTCAAAGGGCACTAAGCATAGAGTGTGAAAACTGAGTTTCCTTGAAAGCTGCTTGGAAGCCTGATGGTGTGTGAAGTTAGTGAGCCAAATGGAGTTGTTCTCCCACAAGAACCACTCGGCTGATCCTTCTTCAATATGCGCTTCACCAACATGCAGTGTTTCCTTGATTGAATTAGTTCTCACACCAATATTTGCGTCTAGGGCTTTTGCATTGAGGGCTATCTGAAAACGGCTGTGGCGCTGAAGTTGCCTGTGAATGTGGCGTTGGTGGCATGTGACACCCGCATGTGGAGCATTCGTTTGTGTGGGATGCTCTACCAGGTTCATTCCTAGATAATGCACTCAAAGGGCACTAAGCATAGAGTGTGAAAACTAAGTTTCCTTGAGAGATGCTTGGAAGCCTTGATGTTGGGTGAATTTAGTGAGCCAAATGGAGTTGTTCTCCCACAAGAACCACTCGGCTGATCCTTCTTCAATATGCGCTTCACCAACATGCAGTGTTTCCTTGATTGAATTAGCTCTCACACAATATTTGCATCTAGAGTCTTTGCATTGAGGGGTATCTGAAAACAGCTGTGGCGCTGAAGTTGCCTGTGAATGTGGATTTGGTGGCTTGTGAAACCCGCATGTGGAGCATTCGTTTGTGTGGGATGCTCTACCAGGTTCATTCCTAGATAATGCACTCAAAGGGCACTAAGCATAGAGTGTCAAAACTGAGTTTCCTTGAGAGCTGCTTGGAAGCCTGATGGTGTGTGAAGTTAGTGAGCCAAATGGAGTTGTTCTCCCACAAGAACCACTCGGCTGATCCTTCTTCAATATGCCCTTCGCCAACATGCAGTGTTTCCTTGATTGAATTAGCTCTCACACCAATATTTGCGTCTAGAGCCTTTGCATTGAGGGCTATCTGAAAAGGGCTGTGGCGCTGAAGTTGCCTGAGAAGGTGGCGTTGGTGTCATGTGAAACCCGCATGTGGAGCTTTCGTTTGTGTGGGATGCTCACAAACCTTCATTTCAGTCCTAGGCACTCAAAGGTCACTAAGCATAGAGTGTGAAAACTGAGTTTCCTTGAGAGCTGCTTGGAAGCCTGATGGTGTGTGAAGTTAGTGAGCCAAATGGAGTTGTTCTCCCACAAGAACCACTCGGCTGATCCTTCTTCAATATGAGCTTCACCAACTTGCATTGTTTCCTTGATTGAATTAGCTCTCACACCAATATTTGCGTCTAGAGACTTTGCATTGAGGGCTATCTGAAAACGGCTGTGGCGCTGAATTTGCCTGTGAATGTGGAGTTGGTGGCATGTGAAACCTGCATGTGGAGCATTCGTTTGTGTGGGATGCTCACCAAGCTTCATTTCAGTCCCTGGCACTCAAAGGGCACTAAGCATAGAGTGTGAAAACTGAGTTTCCTTGAGAGCTGCTTGGAAGCCTGATGGTGTGTGAAGTTAGTGAGCCAAATGGAGTTGTTCTCCCACAAGAACCACTCGGCTGATCCTTCTTCAAAATGCCCTTCACCAACATGCAGTGTTTCCTTGATTGAATTAGCTCTCACACCAATATTTGCGTCTAGAGCCTTTGCATTGAGGGCTATCTGAAAACGGCTGTGGCGCTGAAGTTGCCTGTGAAAGTCGAGTTGGTGGCATGTGAAACGCGCATGTGGAGCATTCGTTTGTGTGGGATGCTCTACCAGGTTCATTCCTAGATAATGCACTCAAAGGGCACTAAGCATAGAGTGTCAAAACTGAGTTTCCTTGAGAGCGGCTTGGAAGCCTGATGGTGTGTGAAGTTAGTGAGCCAAATGGAGTTGTTCTCCCACAAGAACCACTCGGCTGATCCTTCTTCAATATGCCCTTCACCAACATGCAGTGTTTCCTTGATTGAATTAGCTCTCACACCAATATTTGCGTCAAGAGCCTTTGCATTGAGGGCTATCTGAAAACGGCTGTGGCGCTGAAGTTGCCTGTGAATGTGGAGTTGGTGGCATGTGAAACCTGCATGTGGAGCATTCGTTTGTGTGGGATGCTCACCAAGATTCATTTCAGTCCTAGGCACTCAAAGGGCACTAAGCATAGAGTGTGAAAACTGAGTTTCCTTGAGAGCTGCTTGGAAGCCTGATGGTGTGTGAAGTTAGTGAGCCAAATGGAGTTGTTCTCCCAGAAGAACCACTCGGCTGATCCTTCTTCAAAATGCCCTTCACCAACATGCAGTGTTTCCTTGATTGAATTATCTCTCACACCAATATTTGCGTCTAGAGCCTTTGCATTGAGGGCTATCTGAAAAGGGCTGTGGCGCTGAAGTTGCATGTGAATGTGGAGTTGGTGGCATGTGAAACGCGCATGTGGAGCATTCGTTTGTGTGGGATGCTCTACCAGGTTCATTCCTAGATAATGCACTCAAAGGGCACTAAGCATAGAGTGTGAAAACTGAGTTTCCTTGAGAGCTGCTTGGAAGTCTAATGGTGTGTGAAGTTAGTGAGCCAAATGGAGTTGTTCTCCCACAAGAACCACTCGGCTGATCCTTCTTCAATATGCCCTTCGCCAACATGCAGTGTTTCCTTGATTGAATTAGCTCTCACACCAATATTTGCGTCTAGAGCCTTTGCATTGAGGGCTATCTGAAAAGGGCTGTGGCGCTGAAGTTGCCAGAGAAGGTGGAGTTGGTGGCATGTGAAACCCGCATGTGGAGCTTTCGTTTGTGTGGGATGCTCACAAACCTTCATTTCAGTCCTAGGCACTCAAAGGTCACTAAGCATAGAGTGTGAAAACTGAGTTTCCTTGAGAGCTGCTTGGAAGCCTGATGGTGTGTGAAGTTAGTGAGCCAAATGGAGTTGTTCTCCCACAAGAACCACTCGGCTGATCCTTCTTCAATATGCGCTTCACCAACATGCAGTGTTTCCTTGATTGAATTAGCTCTCACACCAATATTTGCGTCTAGAGCCTTTGCATTGAGGGCTATCTGAAAAGGGCTGTGGCGCTGAAGTTGCCTGTGAATGTGGAGTTGGTGGCATGTGAAACGCGCATGTGGAGCATTCGTTTGTGTGGGATGCTCTACCAGGTTCACTCCTAGATAATGCACTCAATGGGCACTAAGCATAGAGTGTCAAAACTGAGTTTCCTTGAGAGCTGCTTGGAAGCCTGATGGTGTGTGAAGTTAGTGAGCCAAATGCAGTTGTTCTCCCACAAGAACCACTCGGCTGATCCTTCTTCAATATGCCCTTCGCCAACATGCAGTGTTTCCTTGATTGAATTAGCTCTCACACCAATATTTGCGTCTAGAGCCTTTGCATTGAGGGCTATCTGAAAACGGCTGTGGCGCTGAAGTTGCCTGTGAATGTGGAGTTGGTGGCATGTGAAACCTGCATGTGGAGCATTCGTTTGTGTGGGATGCTCACCAAGCTTCATTTCAGTCCCTGGCACTCAAAGGGCACTAAGCATAGAGTGTGAAAACTGAGTTTCCTTGAGAGCTGCTTGGAAGCCTGATGGTGTGTGAAGTTAGTGAGCCAAATGGAGTTGTTCTCCCACAAGAACCACTCGGCTGATCCTTCTTCAAAATGCCCTTCAATAACATGCAGTGTTTCCTTGATTGAATTAGCTCTCACACCAATATTTGCGTCTAGAGCCTTTGCATTGAGGGCTATCTGAAAACGGCTGTGGCGCTGAAGTTGCCTGTGAATGTGGAGTTGGTGGCATGTGAAACCCGCATGTGGAGCATTCGTTTGTGTGGGATGCTCTACCAGGTTCATTCCTAGATAATGCACTCAAAGGGCACTAAGCATAGAGTGTGAAAACTGAGTTTCCTTGAGAGCTGCTTGGAAGCCTTGATGTTGTGTGAAGTTAGTGAGCCAAATGGAGTTGTTCTCCCACAAGAACCACTCGGCTGATCCTTCTTCAATATGCCCTTCACCAACATGCAGTGTTTCCTTGATTGAATTAGCTCTCACACCAATATTTGCGTCTAGAGCCTTTGCATTGAGGGCTATCTGAAAAGGGCTGTGGCACTGAAGTTGCCTGTGAATGTGGAGTTGGTGGCATGTGAAACCTGCATGTGGAGCATTCGTTTGTATGGGATGCTCACCAAGATTCATTTCAGTCCTAGGCACTCAAAGGGCACTAAGCATAGAGTGTGAAAACTGAGTTTCCTTGAGAGCTGCTTGGAAGCCTGATGGTGTGTGAAGTTAGTGAGCCAAATGGAGTTGTTCTCCCACAAGAACCTCTCGGCTGATCCTTCTTCAATATGCCCTTCACCAACATGCAGTGTTTTCTTGATTGAATTAGCTCTCACACCAATATTTGCGTCTAGAGCCTTTGCATTGAGGGCTATCTGAAAACGGCTGTGGCGCTGAAGTTGCCTGTGAATGTGGAGTTGGTGGCATTTGAAACCCGCATGTGGAGCATTCGTTTGTGTGGGATGCTCTACCAGGTTCATTCCTAGATAATGCACTCAAAGATCACTAAGCATAGAGTGTGAAAACTGAGTTTCCTTGAGAGCTGCTTGGAAGCCTGATGGTGTGTGAAGTTAGTGAGCCAAATGGAGTTGTTCTCCCACAAGAACCACTCGGCTGATCCTTCTTCAATATGCCCTTCACCAACATGCAGTGTTTCCTTGATTGAATTAGCTCTCACGACAATATTTGCGTCTAGAGCCTTTGCATTGAGGGCTATCTGAAAACGGCTGTGGCGCTGAAGTTGCCTGTGAATGTGGAGTTGGTGGCATGTGAAACCCGCATGTGGAGCATTCGTTTGTGTGGGATGCTCTACCAGGTTCATTCCTAGATAAAGCACTCAAAGGGCACTAAGCATAGAGTGTGAAAACTGAGTTTCCTTGAGAGCTGCTTGGAAGCCTGATGGTGTGTGAAGTTAGTGAGCCAAATGGAGTTGTTCTCCTACAAGAACCACTCGGCTGATCCTTCTTCAATATGCCCTTCACCTACATGCAGTGTTTCCTTGATTGAATTAGCTCTCACACCAATATTTGCATCTAGAGCCTTTGCATTGAGGGCTATCTGAAAACAGCTGTGGCGCTGAAGTTGCCTGAGAATGTGGAGTTGGTGGCATGTGAAACCCGCATGTGGAGCATTCGTTTGTGAGGGATGCTCACATAGATTCATTTCAGTCCTAGGCACTCAAAGGGCACTAAGCATAGAGTGTGAAAACTGAGTTTCCTTGAGAGCTGCTTGGAAGCCTGATGGTGTGTGAAGTTAGTGAGCCAAATGGAGTTGTTCTCCCACAAGAACCACTCGGCTGATCCTTCTTCAATATGCCCTTCATCAACATGCAGTGTTTCCTTGATTGAATTAGCTCTCACACCAATATTTGCGTCTAGAGCCTTTGCATTGAGGGCTATCTGAAAACGGCTGTGGCGCTGAAGTTGCCTGAGAATGTGGAGTTGGTGGCATGTGAAACCCGCATGTGGAGCATTCGTTTGTGTGGGATGCTCACCAAGCTTCATTTCAGTCCTAGGCACTCAAAGGGCACTAAGCATAGAGTGTAAACCCTGAGTTTCCTTGAGAGCTATTTGGAAGCCTGATGGTGTATGAAGTTAGTGAGCCAAATGGAGTTGTTCTCCCACAAGAACCACTCGACTGATCCTTCTTCAATATGCCCTTCACCAACATGCAGTGTTTCCTTGATTGAATTAGCTCTCACACCAATATTTGCGTCTAGAGACTTTGCATTGAGGGCTATCTGAAAACGGCTGTGGCGCTGAAGTTGCCTCAAAATGTGGAGTTGGTGGCATGTGAAACCCGCATGTGGAGCATTCGTTTGTGTGGGATGCTCTACCAGGTTCATTCCTAGATAATGCACTCAAAGGGCACTAAGCATAGAGTGTGAAAACTGAGTTTCCTTGAGAGCTGCTTGGAATCCTGATCTTGTGTGAAGTTAGTGAGCCAAATGGAGTTGTTCTCCCACAAGAACCACTCGGCTGATCCTTCTTCAATATGCCCTTCACCAACATGCAGTGTTTCCTTGATTGAATTAACTCTCACACAAATATTTGCGTCTAGAACGTTTGCATTGAGGGCTATCTGAAAACGGCTGTGGCGCTGAAGTTGCCTGAGAATGTGGAGTTCGTGGCATGTGAAACCCGCATGTGGAGCATTCCTTTCTGTGGGATGCTCTACCAGGTTCATTCCTAGATAATGCACTCAAAGGGCACTAAGCATAGAGTGTGAAAACTGAGTTTCCTTGAGAGCTGCTTGGAAGCCTGATGGTGTGTGAAGTTAGTGAGCCAAATGGAGTTGTTCTCCCACAAGAACCACTCGGCTGATCCTTCTTCAATATGCCCTTCACCAACATGCAGTGTTTCCTTGATTGAATTAGCTCTCACACAATATTTGCATCTAGAGCCTTTGCATTGAGGGCTATCTGAAAACAGCTGTGGCGCTGAAGTTGCCTGTGAATGTGGAGATGGTGGCATGTGAAACCCGCATGTGGAGCATTCGTTTGTGTGGGATGCTCACCAAGCTTCCTTTTAGTCCTAGGCTTTCAAAGGGCACTAAGCATAGAATGTGAAAACTGAGTTTCCTTGAGAGCTGCTTGGAAGCCTGATGGTGTGTGAAGTTAGTGAGCCAAATGGAGTTGTTCTCGCACAAGAACCACTCGGCTGATCCTTCTTCAATATGCCCTTCACCAACATGCAGTGTTTCCTTGATTGAATTAGCTCTCACACCAATATTTGCGTCTAGAGCCTTTCCATTGAGGGCTATCTGAAAACGGCTGTGGCGCTGAAGTTGCCTGAGAATGTGGAGTTGGTGGCATGTGAAACCCGCATGTGGAGCTTTCGTTTGTGTGGGATGCTCTACCAGGTTCATTCCTAGATAATGCACTCAAAGGGCACTAAGCATAGAGTGTGAAAACTGAGTTTCCTTGAGAGCTGCTTGGAAGCCTTGATGTTGGGTGAATTTAGTGAGCCAAATGGAGTTGTTCTCCCACAAGAACCACTCCGCTGATCCTTCTTCAATATGCCCTTCACCAACATGCAGTGTTTCCTTGATTGAATTAGCTCTAACACAAATTTGCATCTTGAGTCTTTGCATTGAGGGCTATCTGAAAACAGCTGTGGCGCTGAAGTTGCCTGTGAATGTGGAGTTGGTGGCATGTGAAACCCGCATGTGGAGCATTCGTTTGTGTGGGATGCTCACCAAGCTTCATTTCAGTCCTAGGCACTCAAAGGGCACTGAGCATAGAGTGTGAAAACTGAGTTTCCTTGAGAGCTGCTTGGAAGCCTGATGGTGTGTGAAGTTAGTGAGCCAAATGGAGTTGTTCTCCCATAAGAACCACTCGGCTGATCCTTCTTCAATATGCCCTTCACCAACATGCAGTGTTTCCTTGATTGAATTAGCTCTCACACCAATATTTGCGTCTTGAGCCTTTGCATTGAGGGCTATCTGAAAACGGCTGTGTCGCTGAAGCTGCCTGAGAATGTGGAGTTGGTGGCATGTGAAACCCGCATGTGGAGCATTCGTTTGTGTGGGATGCTCTAAAAGGTTCATTCCTAGATAATGCACTCAAAGGGCACTAAGCATAGAGTGTGAAAACTGAGTTTCCTTGAGAGCTGCTTGGAATCCTCATCTTGTGTGAAGTTAGTGAGCCAAATGGAGTTGTTCTCCCACAATAACCACTCGGCTGATCCTTCTTCAATATGCCCTTCACCAACATGCAATGTTTCCTTGATTGAATTAGCTCTCACACCAATATTTGCGTCTAGAGCCTTTGCATTGAGGGCTATCAGAAAACGGCTGTGGCGCTGAAGTTGCCTGAGAATGTGGAGTTGGTGGCATGTGAAACGCGCATGTGGAGCATTCGTTTGTGTGGGATGCTCTACCAGGTTCATTCCTAGATAATGCACTCAAAGGTCACTAAGCATAGAGTGTGAAAACTAAGTTTCCTTGAAAGCTGCTTGGATGCCTTGATGTTGGGTGAATTTAGTGAGCCAAATGGAGTTGTTCTCCCACAAGAATCACTCGACTGATCCTTCTTCAATATGCCCTTCATCAACATGCAGTGTTTCCTTGATTGAATTAGCTCTCACACAATATTTGCATCTAGAGTCTTTGCATTGAGGGCTATCTGAAAACAGCTGTGGCGCTGAAGTTGCCTGTGAATGTGGAGTTGGTGGCATGTGAAACCCGCATGTGGAGCATTCGTTTGTGAGGGATGCTCACCAAGCTTCATTTCAGTCCTAGGCACTCAAAGGGCACTAAGCATAGAGTGTGAAAACTGAGTTTCCTTGAGAGCTGCTTGGAAGCCTGATGGTGTGTGAAGTTAGTGAGCTAAATGGAGTTGTTCTCCCACAAGAACCACTCGGCTGATAATTCTTCAATATGCCCTTCATCAACATGCAGTGTTTCCTTGATTGAATTAGCTCTCACACAATATTTGCATCTAGAGTCTTTGCATTGAGGGCTATCTGAAAACAGCTGTGGCGCTGAAGTTGCCTGTGAATGTGGAGTTGGTGGCATGTGAAACCCGCATGTGGAGCATTCGTTTGTGTGGGATGCTCACATAGATTCATTTCAGTCCTAGGCACTCAAAGGGCACTAAGCATAGAGTGTGAAAACTGAGTTTCCTTGAGAGCTGCTTGGAAGCCTTGATGTTGGGTGAATTTAGTGAGCCAAATGGAGTTGTTCTCCCACAAGAACCACTCGGCTGATCCTTCTTCAATATGCCCTTCACCAACATGCAGTGTTTCCTTGATTGAATTAGCTCTAACACAATATTTGCATCTAGAGTCTTTGCATTGAGGGCTATCTGAAAACAGCTGTGGCGCTGAAGTTGCCTGAGAATGTGGAGTTGGTGGCATGTGAAACCCGCATGTGGAGCATTCGTTTGTGTGGGATGCTCTACCAGGTTCATTCCTAGATAATGCACTCAAAGGGCACTAAGCATAGAGTGTGAAAACTGAGTTTCCTTGAGAGCTGCTTGGAAGCCTGATGGTGTGTGAAGTTAGTGAGCCAAATGGAGTTGTTCTCCCACAAGAACCACTCGGCTGATCCTTCTTCAATATGCCCTTCACCAACATGCAGTGTTTTCTTGATTGAATTAGCTCTTACACCAATATTTGCGTCTAGAGCCTTTGCATTGAGGGCTATCTGAAAACGGCTGTGGCGCTGAAGTTGCCTGTGAATGTGGAGTTGGTAGCATGTGAAACCCGCATGTGAAGCATTCGTTTGTGTGGGATGCTCTACCAGCTTCATTCCTAGATAATGCACTCAAAGGGCACTAAGCATAGAGTGTGAAAACTGAGTTTCCTTGAGAGCTGCTTGGAAGCCTGATGGTGTGTGAAGTTAGTGAGCCAAATGGAGTTGTTCTCCCACAAGAACCACTCGGCTGATCCTTCTTCAATATGCCCTTCACCAACATGCAGTGTTTCCTTGATTGAATTAGCTCTCACAAAATATTTGCATCTAGAGCCTTTGCATTGAGGGCTATCTGAAAACAGCTGTGGCGCTGAAGTTGCCTGTGAATGTGGAGTTGGTGGCATGTGAAACCTGCATGTGAAGCATTCGTTTGTGAGGGATGCTCACATAGATTCATTTCAGTCCTAGGCACTCAAAGGGCACTAAGCATAGAGTGTGAAAACTGAGTTTCCTTGAGAGCTGCTTGGAAGCCTTGATGTTGGGTGAATTTAGTGAGCCAAATGGAGTTGTTCTCCCACAAGAACCACTCGGCTGATCCTTCTTCAATATGCCCTTCATCAACATGCAGTGTTTCCTTGATTGAATTAGCTCTCACACAATATTTGCATCTAGAGTCTTTGCATTGAGGGCTATCTGAAAACAGCTGTGGCGCTGAAGTTGCCTGTGAATGTGGAGTTGGTGGCATGTGAAACCCGCATGTGGAGCATTCATTTGTGTGGCATGCTCACCAAGCTTCATTTCAGTCCTAGGCACTCAAAGGGCACTAAGCATAGAGTGTGAAAACTGAGTTTCCTTGAGAGCTGCTTGGAAGCCTGATGGTGTGTGAAGTTAGTGAGCTAAATGGAGCTGTTCTCCCACAAGAACCACTCGGCTGATCCTTCTTCAATATGCCCTTCACCAACATGCAGTGTTTCCTTGATTGAATTAGCTCTCACACCAATATTTGCGTCTAGAGCCTTTGCATTGAGGGCTATCTGAAAACGGCTGTGGCGCTGAAGTTACCTGTGAATGTGGAGTTGGTGGCATGTGAAACCCGCATGTGGAGCTTTCGTTTGTGTGGGATGCTCTACCAGGTTCATTCCTAGATAATGCACTCAAAGGGCACTAAGCATAGAGTGTGAAAACTGACTTTCCTTGAGAGCTGCTTGGAAGCCTGATTGTGTGTGAAGTTAGTGAGCCAAATGGAGTTGTTCTCCCACAAGAACCACTCGGCTGATCCTTCTTCAATATGCCCTTCACCAACATGCAGTGTTTCCTTGATTGAATTAGCTCTCACACCAATATTTGTGCCTAGAGCCTTTGCATTGAGGGCTATCTGAAAACGGCTGTGGCGCTGAAGTTGCCTGTGAATGTGGAGTTGGTGGCATGTGAAACGCGCATGTGGAGCATTCGTTTGTGTGGGATGCTCACCAAGCTTCATTTCAGTCCTACGCACTCAAAGGGCACTAAGCATAGAGTGTGAAAACTGAGTTTCCTTGAGAGCTGCTTGGAAGCCTGATGGTGTGTGAAGTTAGTGAGCTAAATGGAGTTGTTCTCCCACAAGAACCACTCGGCTGATCCTTCTTCAATATGCCCTTCATCAACATGCAGTGTTTCCTTGATTGAATTAGCTCTCACACATTATTTGCATCTAGAGCCTTTGCATTGAGGGCTATCTGAAAACAGCTGTGGCGCTGTAGTTGTCTGTGAATGTGGAGTTGGTGGCATGTGAAACCCGCATGTGGAGCATTCGTTTGTGTGGGATGCTCACCAAGCTTCATTTCAGTCCTAGGCACTCAAAGGGCACTAAGCATAGAGTGTGAAAACTGAGTTTCCTTGAGATCTGCTTGGAAGCCTGATGGTGTGTGAAGTTAGTGAGCTAAATGGAGTTGTTCTCCCACAAGAACCACTCGGCTGATCCTTCTTCAATATGCCCTTCACCAACATGCAGTGTTTCCTTGATTGAATTAGCAATTACACCAATATTTGCGTCTAGAGCCTTTGCATTGAGGGCTATTTGAAAACGGCTGTGGCGCTGAAGTTGCCTGAGAATGTGGAGTTGGTGGCATGTGAAACCCGCATGTGGAGCATTCATTTGTGTGGGATGCTCTACCAGGTTCATTCCTAGATAATGCACTCAAAGGGCACTAAGCATAGAGTGTAAAAACTGGCTTTCCTTGAGAGCTGCTTGGAAGCCTGATGGTGTGTGAAGTTAGTGAGCCAAATGGAGTTGCTCTCCCACAAGAACCACTCGGCTGATCCTTCTTCAATATGCCCTTCACCAACATGCAGTGTTTCCTTGATTGAATTAGCTCTCACACCAATATTTGCGTCTAGAGTCTTTGCATTGAGGGCTATCTGAAATGGCTGTGGCGCTGAAGCTGCCTGAGAATGTGGAGTTGGTGGCATGTGAAACCCGGATGTGGAGCATTCGTTTGTGTGGGATGCTCTACCAGGTTCATTCCTAGATAATGCACTCAAAGGGCACTAAGCATAGAGTGTGAAAACTGAGTTTCCTTGAGAGCTGCTTGGAAGCCTGATCTTGTGTGAAGTTAGTGAGCCAAATGGAGTTGTTCTCCCATAAGAACCACTCGGCTGATCCTTCTTCAATATGCCCTTCACCAACATGCAGTGTTTCCTTGATTGAATTAGCTCTCACACCAATATTTGCGTCTAGAGCCTTTGCATTGAGGGCTATCTGAAAACGGCTGTGGCGCTGAAGTTGCCTGTGAATGTGGAGTTGGTGGCATGTGAAACCCGCATGTGGAGCATTCGTTTGTGTGGGATGCTCACCAAGCTTCATTTCAGTCCTAGGCACTCAAAGGGCACTAAGCATAGAGTGTGAAAACTGAGTTTCCTTTAGAGCTGCTTGGAAGCCTGATGGTGTGTGAAGTTAGTGAGCCAAATGGAGTTGTTCTCCCATAAGAACCACTCGGCTGATCCTTCTTTAATATGCGCTTCACCAACATGCAGTGTTTCCTTGATTGAATTAGCTCTCACACCAATATTTGCGTCTAGAGCCTTTGCATTGAGGGCTATCTGAAAACGGCTGTGACGCTGAAATTGCCTGAGAATGTGGAGTTGGTGGCATGTGAAACCCGCATGTGGAGCATTCGTTTGTGTGGGATGCTCTACCAGGTTCATTCCTAGATAATGCACTCAAAGGGCACTAAGCATAGAGTGTGAAAACTGAGTTTCCTTGAAAGCTGCTTGGAAGCCTGATGGTGTGTGAAGTTAGTGAGCCAAATGGAGTTGTTCTCCCACAAGAACCACTCGGCTGATCCTTCTTCAATATGCGCTTCACCAACATGCAGTGTTTCCTTGATTGAATTAGCTCTCACACCAATATTTGCGTCTAGGGCTTTTGCATTGAGGGCTATCTGAAAACGGCTGTGGCGCTGAAGTTGCCTGTGAATGTGGCGTTGGTGGCATGTGAAACCCGCATGTGGAGCATTCGTTTGTGTAGGATGCTCTACCAGGTTCATTCCTAGATAATGCACTCAAAGGGCACTAAGCATAGAGTGTGAAAACTAAGTTTCCTTGAGAGATGCTTGGAAGCCTTGATGTTGGGTGAATTTAGTGAGCCAAATGGAGTTGTTCTCCCACAAGAACCACTCGGCTGATCCTTCTTCAATATGCGCTTCACCAACATGCAGTGTTTCCTTGATTGAATTAGCTCTCACACAATATTTAAATCTAGAGTCTTTGCATTGAGGGGTATCTGAAAACACCTGTGGCGCTGAAGTTGCCTGTGAATGTGGAGTTGGTGGCATGTGAAACCCGCATGTGGAGCATTCGTTTGTGTGGGATGCTCTACCAGGTTCATTCCTAGATAATGCACTCAAAGGGCACTAAGCATAGAGTGTGAAAACTGAGTTTCCTTGAGAGCTGCTTGGAAGCCTGATGGTGTGTGAAGTTAGTGAGCCAAATGGAGTTGTTCTCCCACAAGAACCACTCGGCTGATCCTTCTTCAATATGCCCTTCACCAACATGCAGTGTTTCCTTGATTGAATTAGCTCTCACACCAATATTTGTGCCTAGAGCCTTTGCATTGAGGGCTATCTGAAAACGGCTGTGGCGCTGAAGTTGCCTGTGAATGTGGAGTTGGTGCCATGTGAAACGCGCATGTGGAGCATTCGTTTGTGTGGGATGCTCACCAAGCTTCATTTCAGTCCTACGCACTCAAAGGGCACTAAGCATAGAGTGTGAAAACTGAGTTTCCTTGAGAGCTGCTTGGAAGCCTGATGGTGTGTGAAGTTAGTGAGCTAAATGGAGTTGTTCTCCCACAAGAACCACTCGGCTGATCCTTCTTCAATATGCCCTTCACAAACATGCAGTGTTTCCTTGATTGAATTAGCTCTTACACCAATATTTGCGTCTAGAGCCTTTGCATTGAGGGCTATCTGAAAACGGCTGTGTCGCTGAAGTTGCCTGTGACTGTGGAGTTGTTGACATGTGAAACCCGCATGTGGAGCATTCGTTTGTGTGGGATGCTCTACCAGGTTCATTCCTAGATAATGCACTCAAAGGGCACTAAGCATAGAGTGTGAAAACTGAGTTTCCTTGAGATCTGCTTGGAAGCCTGATGGTGTGTGAAGTTAGTGAGCCAAATGGAGTTGTTCTCCCACAAGAACCACTCGGCTGATCCTTCTTCAATATGCCCTTCACCAACATGCAGTGTTTCCTTGATTGAATTAGCTCTTACACCAATATTTGCGTCTAGAGCCTTTGCATTGAGGGCTATCTGAAAACGGCTGTGGCGCTGAAGTTGCCTGTGACTGTGGAGTTGTTGACATGTGAAACCCGCATGTGGAGCATTCGTTTGTGTGGGATGCTCTACCAGGTTCATTCCTAGATAATGCACTCAAAGGGCACTAAGCATAGAGTGTCAAAACTGAGTTTCCTTGAGAGCTGCTTGGAAGCCTGATGGTGTGTGAAGTTAGTGAGCCAAATGGAGTTGTTCTCCCACAAGAACCACTCGGCTGATCCTTCTTCAATATGCCCTTCACCAACATGCAGTGTTTCCTTGATTGAATTAGCTCTCACACCAATATTTGCGTCTAGAGCCTTTGCATTGAGGGCTATCTGAAAACAGCTGTGGCGCTGAAGTTGCCTGTGAATGTGGAGTTGGTGGCATGTGAAACCCGCATGTGGAGCATTCGTTTGTGAGGGATGCTCACATAGATTCATTTCAGTCCTAGGCACTCAAAGGGCACTAAGCATAGAGTGTGAAAACTGAGTTTCCTTGAGAGCTGCTTGGAAGCCTTGATGTTGGGTGAATTTAGTGAGCCAAATGGAGTTGTTCTCCCACAAGAACCACTCGGCTGATCCTTCTTCAATATGCCCTTCATCAACATGCAGTGTTTCCTTGATTGAATTAGCTCTCACACAATATTTGCATCTAGAGCCTTTGCATTGAGGGCTATCTGAAAACAGCTGTGGCGCTGAAGTTGCCTGTGAATGTGGAGATGGTGGCATGTGAAACCCGCATGTGGAGCATTCGTTTGTGTGGGATGCTCACCAAGCTTCCTTTTAGTCCTAGGCATTCAAAGGGCACTAAGCATAGAGTGTGAAAACTGAGTTTCCTTGAGAGCTGCTTGGAAGCCTGATGGTGTGTGAAGTTAGTGAGCCAAATGGAGTTGTTCTCCCACAAGAACCACTCGGCTGATCCTTCTTCAATATGCCCTTCACCAACATGCAGTGTTTCCTTGATTGAATTAGCTCTCACACCAATATTTGTGCCTAGAGCCTTTGCATTGAGGGCTATCTGAAAACGGCTGTGGCGCTGAAGTTGCCTGTGAATGTGGAGTTGGTGCCATGTGAAACGCGCATGTGGAGCATTCGTTTGTGTGGGATGCTCACCAAGCTTCATTTCAGTCCTACGCACTCAAAGGGCACTAAGCATAGAGTGTGAAAACTGAGTTTCCTTGAGAGCTGCTTGGAAGCCTGATGGTGTGTGAAGTTAGTGAGCTAAATGGAGTTGTTCTCCCACAAGAACCACTCGGCTGATCCTTCTTCAATATGCCCTTCACCAACATGCTGTGTTTCCTTGATTGAATTAGCTCTTACACCAATATTTGCGTCTAGAGCCTTTGCATTGAGGGCTATCTGAAAACGGCTGTGTCGCTGAAGTTGCCTGTGACTGTGGAGTTGTTGACATGTGAAACCCGCATGTGGAGCATTCGTTTGTGTGGGATGCTCTACCAGGTTCATTCCTAGATAATGCACTCAAAGGGCACTAAGCATAGAGTGTGAAAACTGAGTTTCCTTGAGATCTGCTTGGAAGCCTGATGGTGTGTGAAGTTAGTGAGCCAAATGGAGTTGTTCTCCCACAAGAACCACTCGGCTGATCCTTCTTCAATATGCCCTTCACCAACATGCAGTGTTTCCTTGATTGAATTAGCTCTTACACCAATATTTGCGTCTAGAGCCTTTGCATTGAGGGCTATCTGAAAACGGCTGTGGCGCTGAAGTTGCCTGTGACTGTGGAGTTGTTGACATGTGAAACCCGCATGTGGAGCATTCGTTTGTGTGGGATGCTCTACCAGGTTCATTCCTAGATAATGCACTCAAAGGGCACTAAGCATAGAGTGTGAAAACTGAGTTTCCTTGAGAGCTGCTTGGAAGCCTGATGGTGTGTGAAGTTAGTGAGCCAAATGGAGTTGTTCTCCCACAAGAACCACTCGGCTGATCCTTCTTCAATATGCCCTTCACCAACATGCAGTGTTTCCTTGATTGAATTAGCTCTCACACCAATATTTGCGTCTAGAGCCTTTGCATTGAGGGCTATCTGAAAACAGCTGTGGCGCTGAAGTTGCCTGTGAATGTGGAGTTGGTGGCATGTGAAACCCGCATGTGGAGCATTCGTTTGTGAGGGATGCTCACATAGATTCATTTCAGTCCTAGGCACTCAAAGGGCACTAAGCATAGAGTGTGAAAACTGAGTTTCCTTGAGAGCTGCTTGGAAGCCTTGATGTTGGGTGAATTTAGTGAGCCAAATGGAGTTGTTCTCCCACAAGAACCACTCGGCTGATCCTTCTTCAATATGCCCTTCATCAACATGCAGTGTTTCCTTGATTGAATTAGCTCTCACACAATATTTGCATCTAGAGCCTTTGCATTGAGGGCTATCTGAAAACAGCTGTGGCGCTGAAGTTGCCTGTGAATGTGGAGATGGTGGCATGTGAAACCCGCATGTGGAGCATTCGTTTGTGTGGGATGCTCACCAAGCTTCCTTTTAGTCCTAGGCATTCAAAGGGCACTAAGCATAGAGTGTGAAAACTGAGTTTCCTTGAGAGCTGCTTGGAAGCCTGATGGTGTGCGAAGTTAGTGAGCTAAATGGAGTTGTTCTCGCACAAGAACCTCTCGGCTGATCCTTCTTCAATATGCCCTTCACCAACATGCAGTGTTTCCTTGATTGAATTAGCTCTCACACCAATATTTGCGTCTAGAGCCTTTGCATTGAGGGCTATCTGAAAATGGCTGTGGCGCTGAAGTTGCCTGAGAATGTGGAGTTGGTGGCATGTGAAACCCGCATGTGGAGCATTCGTTTGTGTGGGATGCTCTACCAGGTTCATTCCTAGATAATGCACTCAAAGGGCACTAAGCATAGAGTATGAAAACTAAGTTTCCTTGAGAGCTGCTTGGAAGCCTTGATGTTGGGTGAATTTAGTGAGCCAAATGGAGTTGTTCTCCCACAAGAACCACTCGGCTGATCCTTCTTCAATATGCCCTTCACCAACATGCAGTGTTTCCTTGATTGAATTAGCTCTAACACAATATTTGCATCTAGAGCCTTTGCATTGAGGGCTATCTGAAAACAGCTGTGGCGCTGAAGTTGCCTGTGAATGTGGAGTTGGTGGCATGTGAAACCCGCATGTGGAGCATTCGTTTGTGTGGGATGCTCACCAAGCTTCATTTCAGTCTTAGGCACTCAAAGGGCACTAAGCATAGAGTGTGAAAACTGAGTTTCCTTGAGAGCTGCTTGGAAGCCTGATGGTGTGTGAAGTTAGTGAGCCAAATGGAGTTGTTCTCCCACAAGAACCACTCGGCTGATCCTTCTTCAATATGCCCTTCACCAACATGCAGTGTTTTCTTGATTGAATTAGCTCTTACACAAATATTTGCGTCTAGAGCCTTTGCATTGAGGGCTATCTGAAAACGGCTGTGGCGCTGAAGTTGCCTGTGAATGTGGAGTTGGTGGCATGTGAAACCCGCATGTGGAGCATTCGTTTGTGTGGGATGCTCACCAAGCTTCATTTCAGTCCTAGGCACTCAAAGGGCACTAAGCATAGAGTGTGAAAACTGAGTTTCCTTGAGAGCTGCTTGGAAGCCTGATGGTGTGTGAAGTTAGTGAGCTAAATGGAGCTGTTCTCCCACAAGAACCACTCGGCTGATCCTTCTTCAATATGCCCTTCACCAACATGCAGTGTTTCCTTGATTGAATTAGCTCTTACACCAATATTTGCGTCTAGAGCCTTTGCATTGAGGGCTATCTGAATGCGGCTGTGGCGCTGAAGTTACCTGTGAATGTGGAGTTGGTGGCGTGTGAAACCCGCATGTGGAGCTTTCGTTTGTGTGGGATGCTCTACCAGGTTCATTCCTAGATAATGCACTCAAAGGGCACTAAGCATAGAGTGTGAAAACTAAGTTTCCTTGAGAGCTGCTTGGAAGCCTGATGGTGTGTGAAGTTAGTGAGCCAAATGGAGTTGTTCTCCCACAAGAACCACTCGGCTGATCCTTCTTCAATATGCCCTTCACCAACATGCAGTGTTTCCTTGATTGAATTAGCTCTCACACCAATATTTGTGCCTAGAGCCTTTGCATTGAGGGCTATCTGAAAACGGCTGTGGCGCTGAAGTTGCCTGTGAATGTGGAGTTGGTGGCATGTGAAACGCGCATGTGGAGCATTCGTTTGTGTGGGATGCTCACCAAGCTTCATTTCAGTTCTAGGTACTCAAAGGGCACTAAGCATAGAGTGTGAAAACTGAGTTTCCTTGAGAGCTGCTTGGAAGCCTGATGGTGTGTGAAGTTAGTGAGCTAAATGGAGTTGTTCTCCCACAAGAACCACTCGGCTGATCCTTCTTCAATATGCCCTTCATCAACATGCAGTGTTTCCTTGATTGAATTAGCTCTCACACATTATTTGCATCTAGAGCCTTTGCATTGAGGGCTATCTGAAAACAGCTGTGGCGCTGTAGTTGCCTGTGAATGTGGAGTTGGTGGCATGTGAAACCCGCATGTGGAGCATTCGTTTGTGTGGGATGCTCACCAAGCTTCATTTCAGTCCTAGGCACTCAAAGGGCACTAAGCATAGAGTGTGAAAACTGACTTTCCTTGAGAGCTGCTTGGAATCCTGATGGTGTGTGAAGTTAGTGAGCCAAATGGAGTTGTTCTCCCACAAGAACCACTCGGCTGATCCTTCTTCAATATGCCCTTCACCAACATGCAGTGTTTCCTTGATTGAATTAGCTCTTACACCAATATTTGCGTCTAGAGCCATTGCATTGAGGGCTATCTGAAAACGGCTGTGGCGCTGAAGTTGCCTGTGACTGTGGAGTTGTTGACATGTGAAACCCGCATGTGGAGCATTCGTTTGTGTGGGATGCTCTACCAGGTTCATTGCTAGATAATGCACTCAAAGGGCACTAAGCATAGAGTGTGAAAACTGAGTTTCCTAGAGAGCTGCTTGGAAGCCTGATGGTGTGTGAAGTTAGTGAGCTAAATGGTGTTGTTCTCCCACAAAAACCACTCGGCTGATCCTTCTTCAATATGCCCTTCACCAACATGCAGTGTTTCCTTGATTGAATTAGCAATTACACCAATATTTGCGTCTAGAGCCTTTGCATTGAGGGCTATTTGAAAACGGCTGTGGCGCTGAAGTTGCCTGAGAATGTGGAGTTGGTGGCATGTGAAACCCGCATGTGGAGCATTCATTTGTGTGGGATGCTCTACCAGGTTCATTCCTAGATAATGCACTCAAAGGGCACTAAGCATAGAGTGTAAAAACTGGCTTTCTTTGAGAGCTGCTTGGAAGCCTGATGGTGTGTGAAGTTAGTGAGCCAAATGGAGTTGCTCTCCCACAAGAACCACTCGGCTGATCCTTCTTCAATATGCCCTTCACCAACATGCAGTGTTTCCTTGATTGAATTAGCTCTCACACCAATATTTGCGTCTAGAGCCTTTGCATTGAGGGCTATCTGAAAACGGCTGTGGCGCTGAAGCTGCCTGAGAATGTGGAGTTGGTGGCATGTGAAACCCGGATGTGGAGCATTCGTTTGTGTGGGATGCTCACCAAGCTTCATTTCAGTCCTAGGCACTCAAAGGGCACTAAGCATAGAGTGTGAAAACTGAGTTTCCTTTAGAGCTGCTTGGAAGCCTGATGGTGTGTGAAGTTAGTGAGCCAAATGGAGTTGTTCTCCCATAAGAACCACTCGGCTGATCCTTCTTTAATATGCCCTTCACCAACATGCAGTGTTTCCTTGATTGAATTAGCTCTCACACCAATATTTGCGTCTAGAGCCTTTGCATTGAGGGCTATCTGAAAACGGCTGTGGCGCTGAAATGGCCTGAGAATGTTGAGTTGGTGGCATGTGAAACCCGCATGTGGAGCATTCGTTTGTGTGGGATGCTCACCAAGCTTCATTTCAGTCCTAGGCACTCAAAGGGCACTAAGCATAGAGTGTGAAAACTGAGTTTCCTTGAGAGCTGCTTGGAAGCCTGATGGTGTGTGAAGTTATTGAGCCAAATGGAGTTGTTCTCCCACAAGAACCACTCGGCTGATCCTTCTTCAATATGCGCTTCACCAACATGCAGTGTTTCCTTGATTGAATTAGCTCTCACACAATATTTGCATCTAGAGTCTTTGCATTGAGGTCTATCTGTAAACAGCTGTGGCGCTGAAGTTGCCTGAGACTGTGGAGTTGGTGGCATGTGAAACCCGCATGTGGAGCATTCGTTTGTGTGGGATGCTCTACCAGGTTCATTCCTAGATAATGCACTCAAAGGGCACTAAGCATAGAGTGTGAAAACTGAGTTTCCTTGAGAGCTGCTTGGAAGCCTGATGGTGTGTGAAGTTAGTGAGCCAAATGGAGTTGTTCTCCCACAAGAACCACTCGGCTGATCCTTCTTCAATATGCGCTTCACCAACATGCAGTGTTTCCTTGATTGAATTAGCTCTTACACCAATATTTGCGTCTAGAGCCTTTGCATTGAGGGCTATGTGAATGCGGCTGTGGCGCTGAAGTTACCTGTGAATGTGGAGTTGGTGGCGTGTGAAACCCGCATGTGGAGCTTTCGTTTGTGTGGGATGCTCTACCAGGTTCATTCCTAGATAATGCACTCAAAGGGCACTAAGCATAGAGTGTGAAAACTGAGTTTCCTTGAGAGCTGCTTGGAAGCCTGATGGTGTGTGAAGTTAGTGAGCCAAATGGAGTTGTTCTCCCACAAGAACCACTCGGCTGATCCTTCTTCAATATGCCCTTCACCAACATGCAGTGTTTCCTTGATTGAATTAGCTCTCACACCAATATTTGTGCCGAGAGCCTTTGCATTGAGGGCTATCTGAAAACGGCTGTGGCGATGAAGTTGCCTGTGAATGTGGAGTTGGTGGCATGTGAAACGCGCATGTGGAGCATTCGTTTGTGTGGGATGCTCACCAAGCTTCATTTCAGTCCTACGCACTCAAAGGGCACTAAGCATAGAGTGTGAAAACTGAGTTTCCTTGAGAGCTGCTTGGAAGCCTGATGGTGTGTGAAGTTAGTGAGCTAAATGGAGTTGTTCTCCCACAAAAACCACTCGGCTGATCCTTCTTCAATATGCCCTTCACCAACATGCAGTGTTTCCTTGATTGAATTAGCAATTACACCAATATTTGCGTCTAGAGCCTTTGCATTGAGGGCTATTTGAAAACGGCTGTGGCGCTGAAGTTGCCTGAGAATGTGGAGTTGGTGGCATGTGAAACCCGCATGTGGAGCATTCATTTGTGTGGGATGCTCTACCAGGTTCATTCCTAGATAATGCACTCAAAGGGCACTAGGCATAGAGTGTAAAAACTGGCTTTCCTTGAGATCTGCTTGGAAGCCTGATGGTGTGTGAAGTTAGTGAGCCAAATGGAGTTGCTCTCCCACAAGAACCACTCGGCTGATCCTTCTTCAATATGCCCTTCACCAACATGCAGTGTTTCCTTGATTGAATTAGCTCTCACACCAATATTTGCGTCTAGAGCCTTTGCATTGAGGGCTATCTGAAAACGGCTGTGGCGCTGAAGCTGCCTGAGAATGTGGAGTTGGTGGCATGTGAAACCCGCATGTGGAGCATTCGTTTGTGTGGGATGCTCACCAAGCTACATTTCAGTCCTAGGCACTCAAAGGGCACTAAGCATAGAGTGTGAAAACTGAGTTTCCTTTAGAGCTGCTTGGAAGCCTGATGGTGTGTGAAGTTAGTGAGCCAAATGGAGTTGTTCTCCCATAAGAACCACTCGGCTGATCCTTCTTTAATATGCGCTTCACCAACATGCAGTGTTTCCTTGATTGAATTAGCTCTTACACCAATATTTGCTTCTAGAGCCATTGCATTGAGGGCTATCTGAAAACGGCTGTGGCGCTGAAGTTGCCTGTGACTGTGGAGTTGTTGACATGTGAAACCCGCATGTGGAGCATTCGTTTGTGTGGGATGCTCTACCAGGTTCATTCCTAGATAATGCACTCAAAGGGCACTAAGCATAGAGTGTGAAAACTGAGTTTCCTTGAGAGCTGCTTGGAAGCCTGATGGTGTGTGAAGTTAGTGAGCTAAATGGAGTTGTTCTCCCACAAAAACCACTCGGCTGATCCTTCTTCAATATGCCCTTCACCAACATGCAGTGTTTCCTTGATTGAATTAGCAATTACACCAATATTTGCGTCTAGAGCCTTTGCATTGAGGGCTATTTGAAAACGGCTGTGGCGCTGAAGTTGCCTGAGAATGTGGAGTTGGTGGCATGTGAAACCCGCATGTGGAGCATTCATTTGTGTGGGATGCTCTACCAGGTTCATTCCTAGATAATGCACTCAAAGGGCACTAGGCATAGAGTGTAAAAACTGAGTTTCCTTGAGAGCTGCTTGGAAGCCTGATGGTGTGTGAAGTTAGTGAGCCAAATGGAGTTGCTCTCCCACAAGAACCACTCGGCTGATCCTTCTTCAATATGCCCTTCACCAACATGCAGTGTTTCCTTGATTGAATTAGCTCTCACACCAATATTTGCGTCTAGAGCCTTTGCATTGAGGGCTATCTGAAAACGGCTGTGGCGCTGAAGCTGCCTGAGAATGTGGAGTTGGTGGCATGTGAAACCCGCATGTGGAGCATTCGTTTGTGTGGGATGCTCACCAAGCTTCATTTCAGTCCTAGGCACTCAAAGGGCACTAAGCATAGAGTGTGAAAACTGAGTTTCCTTTAGAGCTGCTTGGAAGCCTGATGGTGTGTGAAGTTAGTGAGCCAAATGGAGTTGTTCTCCCATAAGAACCACTCGGCTGATCCTTCTTTAATATGCGCTTCACCAACATGCAGTGTTTCCTTGATTGAATTAGCTCTTACACCAATATTTGCGTCTAGAGCCATTGCATTGAGGGTTATCTGAAAACGGCTGTGGCGCTGAAGTTGCCTGAGACTGTGGAGTTGTTGACATGTGAAACCCGCATGTGGAGCATTCGTTTGTGTGGGATGCTCTACCAGGTTCATTCCTAGATAATGCACTCAAAGGGCACTAAGCATAGAGTGTGAAAACTGAGTTTCCTTGAGAGCTGCTTGGAAGCCTGATGGTGTGTGAAGTTAGTGAGCTAAATGGAGTTGTTCTCCCACAAAAACCACTCGGCTGATCCTTCTTCAATATGCCCTTCACCAACATGCAGTGTTTCCTTGATTGAATTAGCAATTACACCAATATTTGCGTCTAGAGCCTTTGCATTGAGGGCTATTTGAAAACGGCTGTGGCGCTGAAGTTGCCTGAGAATGTGGAGTTGGTGGCATGTGAAACCCGCATGTGGAGCATTCATTTGTGTGGGATGCTCTACCAGGTTCATTCCTAGATAATGCACTCAAAGGGCACTAAGCATAGAGTGTAAAAACTGGCTTTCCTTGAGAGCTGCTTGGAAGCCTGATGGTGTGTGAAGTTAGTGAGCCAAATGGAGTTGCTCTCCCACAAGAACCACTCGGCTGATCCTTCTTCAATATGCCCTTCACCAACATGCAGTGTTTCCTTGATTGAATTAGCTCTCACACCAATATTTGCGTCTAGAGCCTTTGCATTGAGGGCTATCTGAAAACGGCTGTGGCGCTGAAGCTGCCTGAGAATGTTGAGTTGGTGGCATGTGAAACCCGCATGTGGAGCATTCGTTTGTGTGGGATGCTCACCAAGCTTCATTTCAGTCCTAGGCACTCAAAGGGCACTAAGCATAGAGTGTGAAAACTGAGTTTCCTTGAGAGCTGCTTGGAAGCCTGATGGTGTGTGAAGTTAGTGAGCCAAATGGAGTTGTTCTCCCACAAGAACCACTCGGCTGATCCTTCTTCAATATGCGCTTCACCAACATGCAGTGTTTCCTTGATTGAATTAGCTCTCACACAATATTTGCATCTAGAGTCTTTGCATTGAGGTCTATCTGTAAACAGCTGTGGCGCTGAAGTTGCCTGAGACTGTGGAGTTGGTGGCATGTGAAACCCGCATGTGGAGCATTCGTTTGTGTGGGATGCTCTACCAGGTTCATTCCTAGATAATGCACTCAAAGGGCACTAAGCATAGAGTGTGAAAACGGAGTTTCCTTGAGAGCTGCTTGGAAGCCTGATGGTGAGTGAAGTTAGTGAGCCAAATGGAGTTGTTCTCCCACAAGAACCACTTGGCTGATCCTTCTTCAATATGCGCTTCACCAACATGCAGTGTTTCCTTGATTGAATTAGCTCTTACACCAATATTTGCGTCTAGAGCCTTTGCATTGAGGGCTATCTGAATGCGGCTGTGGCGCTGAAGTTACCTGTGAATGTGGAGTTGGTGGCGTGTGAAACCCGCATGTGGAGCTTTCGTTTGTGTGGGATGCTCTACCAGGTTCATTCCTAGATAATGCACTCAAAGGGCACTAAGCATAGAGTGTGAAAACTGAGTTTCCTTGAGAGCTGCTTGGAAGCCTGATGGTGTGTGAAGTTAGTGAGCCAAATGGAGTTGTTCTCCCACAAGAACCACTCGGCTGATCCTTCTTCAATATGCGCTTCACCAACATGCAGTGTTTCCTTGATTGAATTAGCTCTCACACAATATTTGCATCTAGAGTCTTTGCATTGAGGTCTTTCTGTAAACAGCTGTGGCGCTGAAGTTGCCTGAGACTGTGGAGTTGGTGGCATGTGAAACCCGCATGTGGAGCATTCGTTTGTGTGGGATGCTCTACCAGGTTCATTCCTAGATAATGCACTCAATGGGCACTAAGCATAGAGTGTGAAAACTGAGTTTCCTTGAGAGCTGCTTGGAAGCCTGATGGTGTGTGAAGTTAGTGAGCCAAATGGAGTTGTTCTCCCACAAGAACCACTCGGCTGATCCTTCTTCAATATGCGCTTCACCAACATGCAGTGTTTCCTTGATTGAATTAGCTCTCACACCAATATTTGCGTCTAGAGCCTTTGCATTGAGGGCTATCTGAAAACGGCTGTTTCGCTGAAGTTGCCTGTGAATGTGGAGTTGGTGGCATGTGAAACCCGCATGTGGAGCATTCGTTTGTGTGGGATGCTCTACCAGGTTCATTCCTAGATAATGCACTCAAAGGACACTAAGCATAGAGTGTGAAAACTGAGTTTCCTTGAGAGATGCTTGGAAGCCTTGATGTTGGGTGAATTTAGTGAGCCAAATGGAGTTGTTCTCCCACAAGATCCACTCGGCTGATCCTTCTTCAATATGCGCTTCACCAACATGCAGTGTTTCCTTGATTGAATTAGCTCTCACACACCAATATTTGCATCTAGAGTCTTTGCATTGAGGGGTATCTGAAAACAGCTGTGGCGCTGAAGTTGCCTGTGAATGTGGATTTGGTGGCTTGTGAAACCCGCATGTGGAGCATTCGTTTGTGTGGGATGCTCTACCAGGTTCATTCCTAGATAATGCACTCAAAGGGCACTAAGCATAGAGTGTGAAAACTGAGTTTCCTTGAGAGCTGCTTGGAAGCCTGATGGTGCGTGAAGTTAGTGAGCCAAATGGAGTTGTTCTCCCACAAGAACCACTCGGCTGATCCTTCTTCAATATGCCCTTCACCAACATGCAGTGTTTTCTTGATTGAATTAGCTCTTACACCAATATTTGCGTCTAGAGCCTTTCCATTGAGGGCTATCTGAAAACGGCTGTGGCGCTGAAGTTGCCTGTGAATGTGGAGTTGGTGGCATGTGAAACCCGCATGTGGAGCATTCGTTTGTGTGGGATGCTCACCAAGCTTCATTTCAGTCCTAGGCACTCAAAGGGCACTAAGCATAGAGTGTGAAAACTGAGTTTCCTTGAGAGCTGCTTGGAAGCCTGATGGTGTGTGAAGTTAGTGAGCTAAATGGAGCTGTTCTCCCACAAGAACCACTCGGCTGATCCTTCTTCAATATGCCCTTCACCAACATGCAGTGTTTCCTTGATTGAATTAGCTCTTACACCAATATTTGCGTCTAGAGCCTTTGCATTGAGGGCTATCTGAATGCGGCTGTGGCGCTGAAGTTACCTGTGAATGTGGAGTTGGTGGCGTGTGAAACCCGCATGTGGAGCTTTCGTTTGTGTGGGATGCTCTACCAGGTTCATTCCTAGATAATGCACTCAAAGGGCACTAAGCATAGAGTGTGAAAACTGAGTTTCCTTGAGAGCTGCTTGGAATCCTGATGGTGTGTGAAGTTAGTGAGCCAAATGGAGTTGTTCTCCCACAAGAACCACTCGGCTGATCCTTCTTCAATATGCCCTTCACCAACATGCAGTGTTTCCTTGATTGAATTAGCTCTCACACCAATATTTGTGCCTAGAGCCTTTGCATTGAGGGCTATCTGAAAACGGCTGTGGCGATGAAGTTGCCTGTGAATGTGGAGTTGGTGGCATGTGAAACGCGCATGTGGAGCATTCGTTTGTGTGGGATGCTCACCAAGCTTCATTTCAGTCCTACGCACTCAAAGGGCACTAAGCATAGAGTGTGAAAACTGAGTCTCCTTGAGAGCTGCTTGGAAGCCTGATGGTGTGTGAAGTTAGTGAGCTAAATGGAGTTGTTCTCCCACAAGAACCACTCGGCTGATCCTTCTTCAATATGCCCTTCATCAACATGCAGTGTTTCCTTGATTGAATTAGCTCTCACACATTATTTGCATCTAGAGCCTTTGCATTGAGGGCTATCTGAAAACGGCTGTGGCGCTGTAGTTGCCTGTGAATGTGGAGTTGGTGGCATGTGAAACCCGCATGTGGAGCATTCGTTTGTGTGGGATGCTCACCAAGCTTCATTTCAGTCCTAGGCACTCAAAGGGCACTAAGCATAGAGTGTGAAAACTGACTTTCCTTGAGAGCTGCTTGGAATCCTGATGGTGTGTGAAGTTAGTGAGCCAAATGGAGTTGTTCTCCCACAAGAACCACTCGGCTGATCCTTCTTCAATATGCCCTTCACCAACATGCAGTGTTTCCTTGATTGAATTAGCAATTACACCAATATTTGCGTCTAGAGCCTTTGCATTGAGGGCTATTTGAAAACGGCTGTGGCGCTGAAGTTGCCTGAGAATGTGGAGTTGGTGGCATGTGAAACCCGCATGTGGAGCATTCATTTGTGTGGGATGCTCTACCAGGTTCATTCCTAGATAATGCACTCAAAGGGCACTAAGCATAGAGTGTAAAAACTGGCTTTCCTTGAGAGCTGCTTGGAAGCCTGATGGTGTGTGAAGTTAGTGAGCCAAATGGAGTTGCTCTCCCACAAGAACCACTCGGCTGATACCTTCTTCAATATGCCCTTCACCAACATGCAGTGTTTCCTTGATTGAATTAGCTCTCACACCAATATTTGCGTCTAGAGCCTTTGCATTGAGGGCTATCTGAAAACGGCTGTGGCGCTGAAGCTGCCTGAGAATGTGGAGTTGGTGGCATGTGAAACCCGGATGTGGAGCATTCGTTTGTGTGGGATGCTCTACCAGGTTCATTCCTAGATAATGCACTCAAAGGGCACTAAGCATAGAGTGTGAAAACTGAGTTTCCTTGAGAGCTGCTTGGAAGCCTGATCTTGTGTGAAGTTAGTGAGCCAAATGGAGTTGTTCTCCCACAAGAACCACTCGGCTGATCCTTCTTCAATATGCCCTTCACCAACATGCAGTGTTTCCTTGATTGAATTAGCTCTCACACCAATATTTGCGTCTAGAGCGTTTGCTTTGAGGGCTATCTGAAAACGGCTGTGGCGCTGAAGTTGCCTGTGAATGTGGAGTTGGTGGCATGTGAAACCCGCATGTGGAGCATTCGTTTGTGTGGGATGCTCTACCAGCTTCATTTCAGTCCTAGGCACTCAAAGGGCACTAAGCATAGAGTGTGAAAACTGAGTTTCCTTTAGAGCTGCTTGGAAGCCTGATGGTGTGTGAAGTTAGTGAGCCAAATGGAGTTGTTCTCCCATAAGAACCACTCGGCTGATCCTTCTTTAATATGCGCTTCACCAACATGCAGTGTTTCCTTGATTGAATTAGCTCTCACACCAATATTTGCGTCTAGAGCCTTTGCATTGAGGGCTATCTGAAAACGGCTGTGGCGCTGAAATTGCCTGAGAATGTTGAGTTGGTGGCATGTGAAACCCGCATGTGGAGCATTCGTTTGTGTGGGATGCTCACCAAGCTTCTTTTCAGTCCTAGGCACTCAAAGGGCACTAAGCATAGAGTGTGAAAACTGAGTTTCCTTGAGAGCTGCTTGGAAGCCTGATGGTGTGTGAAGTTAGTGAGCCAAATGGAGTTGTTCTCCCACAAGAACCACTCGGCTGATCCTTCTTCAATATGCGCTTCACCAACATGCAGTGTTTCCTTGATTGAATTAGCTCTCACACAATATTTGCATCTAGAGTCTTTGCATTGAGGTCTATCTGTAAACAGCTGTGGCGCTGAAGTTGCCTGAGACTGTGGAGTTGGTGGCATGTGAAACCCGCATGTGGAGCATTCGTTTGTGTGGGATGCTCTACCAGGTTCATTCCTAGATAATGCACTCAAAGGGCACTAAGCATAGAGTGTGAAAACTGAGTTTCCTTGAGAGCTGCTTGGAAGCCTGATGGTGTGTGAAGTTAGTGAGCCAAATGGAGTTGTTCTCCCACAAGAACCACTCGGCTGATCCTTCTTCAATATGCCCTTCATCAACATGCAGTGTTTCCTTGATTGAATTAGCTCTCACACATTATTTGCATCTAGAGCCTTTGCATTGAGGGCTATCTGAAAACAGCTGTGGCGCTGTAGTTGCCTGTGAATGTGGAGTTGGTGGCATGTGAAACCCGCATGTGGAGCATTCGTTTGTGTGGGATGCTCACCAAGCTTCATTTCAGTCCTAGGCACTCAAAGGGCACTAAGCATAGAGTGTGAAAACTGAGTTTCCTTGAGAGCTGCTTGGAAGCCTGATGGTGTGTGAAGTTAGTGAGCCAAATGGAGTTGTTCTCCCACAAGAACCACTCGGCTGATCCTTCTTCAATATGCCCTTCACAAACATGCAGTGTTTCCTTGATTGAATTAGCTCTTACACCAATATTTGCGTCTAGAGCCTTTGCATTGAGGGCTATCTGAAAACGGCTGTGTCGCTGAAGTTGCCTGTGACTGTGGAGTTGTTGACATGTGAAACCCGCATGTGGAGCATTCGTTTGTGTGGGATGCTCTACCAGGTTCATTCCTAGATAATGCACTCAAAGGGCACTAAGCATAGAGTGTGAAAACTGAGTTTCCTTGAGATCTGCTTGGAAGCCTGATGGTGTGTGAAGTTAGTGAGCCAAATGGAGTTGTTCTCCCACAAGAACCACTCGGCTGATCCTTCTTCAATATGCCCTTCACCAACATGCAGTGTTTCCTTGATTGAATTAGCTCTCACACCAGTATTTGCATCTAGAGCCTTTGCATTGAGGGCTATCTGAAAACAGCTGTGGCGCTGAAGTTGTCTGTGAATGTGGAGTTGGTGGCATGTGAAACCCGCATGTGGAGCATTCGTTTGTGTGGGATGCTCACCAAGCTTCATTTCAGTCCTAGGCACTCAAAGGGCACTAAGCATAGAGTGTGAAAACTGAGTTTCCTTGAGATCTGCTTGGAAGCCTGATGGTGTGTGAAGTTAGTGAGCTAAATGGAGTTGTTCTCCCACAAAAACCACTCGGCTGATCCTTCTTCAATATGCCCTTCACCAACATGCAGTGTTTCCTTGATTGAATTAGCAATTACACCAATATTTGCGTCTAGAGCCTTTGCATTGAGGGCTATCTGAAAACGGCTGTGGCGCTGAAGCTGCCTGAGAATGTGGAGTTGGTGGCATGTGAAACCCGCATGTGGAGCATTCATTTGTGTGGGATGCTCTACCAGGTTCATTCCTAGATAATGCACTCAAAGGGCACTAAGCATAGAGTGTGAAAACTGAGTTTCCTTAAGAGCTGCTGGGAAGCCTGATGGTGTGTGAAGTTAGTGAGCCAAATCGAGTTGTTCTCCCACAAGAACCACTCGGCTGATCCTTCTTCAATATGCCCTTCACCAACATGCAGTGTTTCCTTGATTGAATTAGCTCTCACATCAATATTTGCGTCTAGAGCCTTTGCATTGAGGGCTATCTGAAAACGGCTGTGGCGCTGAAGTTGCCTGTGAATGTGGAGTTGGTGGCATGTGAAACCCGCATGTGGAGCATTCGTTTGTGTGGGATGCTCTACCAGCTTCATTTCAGTCCTAGGCACTCAAAGGGCACTAAGCATAGAGTGTGAAAACTGAGTTTCCTTTAGAGCTGCTTGGAAGCCTGATGGTGTGTGAAGTTAGTGAGCCAAATGGAGTTGTTCTCCCATAAGAACCACTCGGCTGATCCTTCTTTAATATGCGCTTCACCAACATGCAGTGTTTCCTTGATTGAATTAGCTCTCACACCAATATTTGCGTCTAGATCCTTTGCATTGAGGGCTATCTGAAAACGGCTGTGGCGCTGAAATTGCCTGAGAATGTGGAGTTGGTGGCATGTGAAACCCGCATGTGGAGCATTCGTTTGTGTGGGATGCTCACCAAGCTTCATTTCAGTCCTAGGCACTCAAAGGGCACTAAGCATAGAGTGTGAAAACTGAGTTTCCTTGAGAGCTGCTTGGAAGCCTGATGGTGTGTGAAGTTAGTGAGCCAAATGGAGTTGTTCTCCCACAAGAACCACTCGGCTGATCCTTCTTCAATATGCGCTTCACCAACATGCAGTGTTTCCTTGATTGAATTAGCTCTCACACAATATTTGCATCTAGAGTCTTTGCATTGAGGTCTATCTGAAAACAGCTGTGGCGCTGAAGTTGCCTGAGACTGTGGAGTTGGTGGCATGTGAAACCCGCATGTGGAGCATTCGTTTGTGTGGGATGCTCTACCAGGTTCATTCCTAGATAATGCACTCAAAGGGCACTAAGCATAGAGTGTGAAAACTGAGTTTCCTTGAGAGATGCTTGGAAGCCTTGATGTTGGGTGAATTTAGTGAGCCAAATGGAGTTGTTCTCCCACAAGAACCACTCGGCTGATCCTTCTTCAATATGCGCTTCACCAACATGCAGTGTTTCCTTGATTGAATTAGCTCTCACACAATATTTGCATCTAGAGTCTTTGCATTGAGGGCTATCTGAAAACAGCTGTGGCGCTGAAGTTGCCTGTGAATGTGGATTTGGTGGCTTGTGAAACCCGCATGTGGAGCATTCGTTTGTGTGGGATGCTCTACCAGGTTCATTCCTAGATAATGCACTCAAAGGGCACTAAGCATAGAGTGTGAAAACTGAGTTTCCTTGAGAGCTGCTTGGAAGATTGATGGTGTGTGAAGTTAGTGAGCCAAATGGAGTTGTTCTCCCACAAGAACCACTCGGCTGATCCTTCTTCAATATGCCTTTCACCAACATGCAGTGTTTCCTTGATTGAATTAGCTTTCACACAATATTTGCATCTAGAGTCTTTGCATTGAGGGCTATCTGAAAACGGCTGTGGCGCTGAAGTTGCCTGAGAATGTGGAGTTGGTGGCATGTGAAACCCGCATGTGGAGCATTCGTTTGTGTGGGATGCTCACCAAGCTTCATTTCAGTCCTAGGCACTCAAAGGGCACTAAGCATAGAGTGTGAAAACTGAGTTTCCTTGAGAGCTGCTTGGAATCCTCATCTTGTGTGAAGTTAGTGAGCCAAATGGAGTTGTTCTCCCACAAGAACCACTCGGCTGATCCTTCTTCAATATGCCCTTCACCTACATGCAGTGTTTCCTTGATTGAATTAGCTCTCACACCAATCTTTGCGTCTAGAGCCTTTGCATTGAGGGCTATCTGAAAATGGCTGTGGCGCTGAAGTTGCCTGAGAATGTGGAGTTCGTGGCATGTGAAACCCGCATGTGGAGCATTCGTTTGTGTGGGATGCTCTACCAGGTTCATTCGTAGATAATGCACTCAAAGGGCACTAAGTATGGAGTGTGAAAACTGAGTTTCCTTGAGAGCTGCTTGGAAGCCTTGATGTTGGGTGAATTTAGTGAGCCAAATGGAGTTGTTCTCCCACAAGAACCACTCGGCTGATCCTTCTTCAATATGCCCTTCATCAACATGCAGTGTTTCCTTGATTGAATTAGCTCTCACACAATATTTGCATCTAGAGTCTTTGCATTGAGGGCTATCTGAAAACAGCTGTGGCGCTGAAGTTGCCTGTGAATGTGGAGTTGGTGGCATGTGAAACCCGCATGTGGAGCATTCGTTTGTGTGGGATGCTCACCAAGCTTCATTTCAGTCCTAGGCACTCAAAGGGCACTAAGCATAGAGTGTGAAAACTGAGTTTCCTTGAGAGCTGCTTGGAAGCCTGATGGTGTGTGAAGTTAGTGAGCCAAATGGAGTTGTTCTCCCACAAGAACCACTCGGCTGATCCTTCTTCAATATGCCCTTCACCAACATGCAGTGTTTCCTTGATTGAATTAGCTCTCACACCAATATTTGCGTCTAGAGCCTTTGCATTGAGGGCTATCTGAAAACGGCTGTGGCGCTGAAGTTGCCTGTGAATGTGGAGTTGGTGGCATGTGAAACCCGCATGTGGAGCATTCGTTTGTGTGGGATGCTCTACCAGGTTCATTGCTAGATAATGCACTCAAAGGGCACTAAGCATAGAGTGTGAAAACTGAGTTTCCTTGAGAGCTGCTTGGAAGATTGATGGTGTGTGAAGTTAGTGAGCCAAATGGAGTTGTTCTCCCACAAGAACCACTCGGCTGATCCTTCTTCAATATGCCCTTCATCAACATGCAGTGTTTCCTTGATTAAATTAGCTCTCACACAATATTTGCATCTAGAGCCTTTGCATTGAGGGCTATCTGAAAACGGCTTTGGTTCTGAAGTTGCCTGTGAATGTGGAGTTGGTGGCATGTGAAACCCGCATGTGGAGCATTCGTTTGTGTGGGATGCTCACCAAGCTTCATTTCAGTCCTAGGCACTCAAAGGGCACTAAGCATAGAGTGTGAAAACTGAGTTTCCTTGAGATCTGCTTGGAAGCCTGATGGTGTGTGAAGTTAGTGAGCTAAATGGAGTTGTTCTCCCACAAAAACCACTCGGCTGATCCTTCTTCAATATGCCCTTCACCAACATGCAGTGTTTCCTTGATTGAATTAGCAATTACACCAATATTTGCGTCTAGAGCCTTTGCATTGAGGGCTATTTGAAAACGGCTGTGGCGCTGAAGTTGCCTGAGAATGTGGAGTTGGTGGCATGTGAAACCCGCATGTGGAGCATTCATTTGTGTGGGATGCTCTACCAGGTTCATTCCTAGATAATGCACTCAAAGGGCACTAAGCATAGAGTGTGAAAACTGAGTTTCCTTGAGAGCTGCTGGGAAGCCTGATGGTGTGTGAAGTTAGTGAGCCAAATGGAGTTGTTCTCCACAAGAACCACTCGGCTGATCCTTCTTCAATATGCCCTTCACCAACATGCAGTGTTTCCTTGATTGAATTAGCTCTCACATCAATATTTGCGTCTAGAGCCTTTGCATTGAGGGCTATCTGAAAACGGCTGTGGCGCTGAAGTTGCCTGTGAATGTGGAGTTGGTGGCATGTGAAACCCGCATGTGGAGCATTCGTTTGTGTGGGATGCTCTACCAGCTTCATTTCAGTCCTATGCACTCAAAGGGCACTAAGCATAGAGTGTGAAAACTGAGTTTCCTTTAGAGCTGCTTGGAAGCCTGATGGTGTGTGAAGTTAGTGAGCCAAATGGAGTTGTTCTCCCATAAGAACCACTCGGCTGATCCTTCTTTAATATGCGCTTCACCAACATGCAGTGTTTCCTTGATTGAATTAGCTCTCACACCAATATTTGCGTCTAGAGCCTTTGCATTGAGGGCTATCTGAAAACGGCTGTGGCGCTGAAATTGCCTGAGAATGTGGAGTTGGTGGCATGTGAAACCCGCATGTGGAGCATTCGTTTGTGTGGGATGCTCACCAAGCTTCATTTCAGTCCTAGGCACTCAAAGGGCACTAAGCATAGAGTGTGAAAACTGAGTTTCCTTGAGAGCTGCTTGGAAGCCTGATGGTGTGTGAAGTTAGTGAGCCAAATGGAGTTGTTCTCCCACAAGAACCACTCGGCTGATCCTTCTTCAATATGCGCTTCACCAACATGCAGTGTTTCCTTGATTGAATTAGCTCTCACACAATATTTGCATCTAGAGTCTTTGCATTGAGGTCTATCTGAAAACAGCTGTGGCGCTGAAGTTGCCTGAGACTGTGGAGTTGGTGGCATGTGAAACCCGCATGTGGAGCATTCGTTTGTGTGGGATGCTCTACCAGGTTCATTCCTAGATAATGCACTCAAAGGGCACTAAGCATAGAGTGTGAAAACTGAGTTTCCTTGAGAGATGCTTGGAAGCCTTGATGTTGGGTGAAACTAGTGAGCCAAATGGAGTTGTTCTCCCACAAGAACCAATCGGCTGATCCTTCTTCAATATGCGCTTCACCAACATGCAGTGTTTCCTTGATTGAATTAGCTCTCACACAATATTTGCATCTAGAGTCTTTGCATTGAGGGCTATCTGAAAACAGCTGTGGCGCTGAAGTTGCCTGTGAATGTGGATTTGGTGGCTTGTGAAACCCGCATGTGGAGCATTCGTTTGTGTGGGATGCTCTACCAGGTTCATTCCTAGATAATGCACTCAAAGGGCACTAAGCATAGAGTGTGAAAACTGAGTTTCCTTGAGAGCTGCTTGGAAGATTGATGGTGTGTGAAGTTAGTGAGCCAAATGGAGTTGTTCTCCCACAAGAACCACTCGGCTGATCCTTCTTCAATATGCCTTTCACCAACATGCAGTGTTTCCTTGATTGAATTAGCTTTCACACAATATTTGCATCTAGAGTCTTTGCATTGAGGGCTATCTGAAAACGGCTGTGGCGCTGAAGTTGCCTGAGAATGTGGAGTTGGTGGCATGTGAAACCCGCATGTGGAGCATTCGTTTGTGTGGGATGCTCACCAAGCTTCATTTCAGTCCTAGGCACTCAAAGGGCACTAAGCATAGAGTGTGAAAACTGAGTTTCCTTGAGAGCTGCTTGGAATCCTCATCTTGTGTGAAGTTAGTGAGCCAAATGGAGTTGTTCTCCCACAAGAACCACTCGGCTGATCCTTCTTCAATATGCCCTTCACCAACATGCAGTGTTTCCTTGATTGAATTAGCTCTCACACAAATCTTTGCGTCTAGAGCCTTTGCATTGAGGGCTATCTGAAAATGGCTGTGGCGCTGAAGTTGCCTGAGAATGTGGAGTTCGTGGCATGTGAAACCCGCATGTGGAGCATTCGTTTGTGTGGGATGCTCTACCAGGTTCATTCGTAGATAATGCACTCAAAGGGCACTAAGTATGGAGTGTGAAAACTGAGTTTCCTTGAGAGCTGCTTGGAAGCCTTGATGTTGGGTGAATTTAGTGAGCCAAATGGAGTTGTTCTCCCACAAGAACCACTCGGCTGATCCTTCTTCAATATGCCCTTCATCAACATGCAGTGTTTCCTTGATTGAATTAGCTCTCACACAATATTTGCATCTAGAGTCTTTGCATTGAGGGCTATCTGAAAACAGCTGTGGCGCTGAAGTTGCCTGTGAATGTGGAGTTGGTGGCATGTGAAACCCGCATGTGGAGCATTCGTTTGTGTGGGATGCTCACCAAGCTTCATTTCAGTCCTAGGCACTCAAAGGGCACTAAGCATAGAGTGTGAAAACTGAGTTTCCTTGAGAGCTGCTTGGAAGCCTGATGGTGTGTGAAGTTAGTGAGCCAAATGGAGTTGTTCTCCCACAAGAACCACTCGGCTGATCCTTCTTCAATATGCCCTTCACCAACATGCAGTGTTTCCTTGATTGAATTAGCTCTCACACCAATATTTGCGTCTAGAGCCTTTGCATTGAGGGCTATCTGAAAACGGCTGTGGCGCTGAAGTTGCCTGTGAATGTGGAGTTGGTGGCATGTGAAACCCGCATGTGGAGCATTCGTTTGTGTGGGATGCTCTACCAGGTTCATTGCTAGATAATGCACTCAAAGGGCACTAAGCATAGAGTGTGAAAACTGAGTTTCCTTGAGAGCTGCTTGGAAGCCTGATGGTGTGTGAAGTTAGTGAGCCAAATGGAGTTGTTCTCCCACAAGAACCACTCGGCTGATCCTTCTTCAATATGCCCTTCATCAACATGCAGTGTTTCCTTGATTGAATTAGCTCTCACACAATATTTGCATCTAGAGCCTTTGCATTGAGGGCTATCTGAAAACGGCTTTGGTTCTGAAGTTGCCTGTGAATGTGGAGTTGGTGGCATGTGAAACCCGCATGTGGAGCATTCGTTTGTGTGGGATGCTCACCAAGCTTCATTTCAGTCCTAGGCACTCAAAGGGCACAAAGCATAGAGTGTGAAAACTGAGTTTCCTTGAGAGCTGCTTGGAAGCCTTGATGTTGGGTGAATTTAGTGAGCCAAATGGAGTTGTTCTCCCACAAGAACCACTCGGATGATCCTTCTTCAATATGCCCTTCATCAACATGCAGTGTTTCCTTGATTGAATTAGCTCTCACACAATATTTGCATCTAGAGTCTTTGCATTGAGGGCTATCTGAAAACGGCTGTGGCGCTGAAGTTGCCTGTGAATGTGGAGTTGGTGGCATGTGAAACCCGCATGTGGAGCATTCGTTTGTGTGGGATGCTCTACCAGGTTCATTCCTAGATAATGCACTCAAAGGGCACTAAGCATAGAGTGTGAAAACTGACTTTCCTTGAGAGCTGCTTGGAATCCTGATGGTGTGTGAAGTTAGTGAGCCAAATGGAGTTGTTCTCCCACAAGAACCACTCGGCTGATCCTTCTTCAATATGCCCTTCATCAACATGCAGTGTTTCCATGATTGAATTAGCTCTCACACAATATTTGCATCTAGAGTCTTTGCATTGAGGGCTATCTGAAAACAGCTGTGGCGCTGAAGTTGCCTGTGAATGTGGAGTTGGTGGCATGTGAAACCCGCATGTGGAGCATTCGTTTGTGTGGGATGCTCACCAAGCTTCATTTCAGTCCTAGGCACTCAAAGGGCACTAAGCATAGAGTGTGAAAACTGAGTTTCCTTGAGAGCTGCTTGGAAGCCTGATGGTGTGTGAAGTTAGTGAGCCAAATGGAGTTGTTCTCCCACAAGAACCACTCGGCTGATCCTTCTTCAATATGCCCTTCATCAACATGCAGTGTTTCCTTGATTGAATTAGCTCTCACACAATATTTGCATCTAGAGCCTTTGCATTGAGGGCTATCTGAAAACGGCTGTGGTTCTGAAGTTGCCTGTGAATGTGGAGTTGGTGGCATGTGAAACCCGCATGTGGAGCATTCGTTTGTGTGGGATGCTCACCAAGCTTCATTTCAGTCCTAGGCACTCAAAGGGCACTAAGCATAGAGTGTTAAAACTGAGTTTCCTTGAGAGCTGCTTGGAAGCCTGATGGTGTGTGAAGTTAGTGAGCCAAATGGAGTTGTTCTCCCACAAGAACCACTCGGCTGATCCTTCTTCAATATGCCCTTCACCAACATGCAGTGTTTCCTTGATTGAATTAGCTCTCACACCAATATTTGCGTCTAGAGCCTTTGCATTGAGGGCTATCTGAAAATGGCTGTGGCGCTGAAGTTGCCTGAGAATGTGGAGTTGGTGGCATGTGAAACCCGCATGTGGAGCATTCGTTTGTGTGGGATGCTCTACCAGGTTCATTCGTAGATAATGCACTCAAAGGGCACTAAGCATAGAGTGTGATAACTGAGTTTCCTTGAGAGCTGCTTGGAAGCCTTGATGTTGGGTGAATTTAGTGAGCCAAATGGAGTTGTTCTCCCACAAGAACCACTCGGATGATCCTTCTTCAATATGCCCTTCATCAACATGCAGTGTTTCCTTGATTGAATTAGCTCTCACACAATATTTGCATCTAGAGTCTTTGCATTGAGGGCTATCTGAAAACAGCTGTGGCGCTGAAGTTGCCTGTGAATGTGGAGTTGGTGGCATGTGAAACCCGCATGTGGAGCATTCGTTTGTGTGGGATGCTCTACCAGGTTCATTCCTAGATAATGCACTCAAAGGGCACTAAGCATAGAGTGTGAAAACTGACTTTCCTTGAGAGCTGCTTGGAAGCCTGATGGTGTGTGAAGTTAGTGAGCCAAATGGAGTTGTTCTCCCACAAGAACCACTCGGCTGATCCTTCTTCAATATGCCCTTCACCTACATGCAGTGTTTCCTTGATTGAATTAGCTCTCACACCAATCTTTGCGCCTAGAGCCTTTACATTGAGGGCGATCTGAAAACGGCTGTGGCGCTGAAGTTGCCTGAGAATGTGGAGTTTGTGGCATGTGAAACCCGCATGTGGAGCATTCGTTTGTGTGGGATGCTCACCAAGCTTCATTTCAGTCCTACGCACTCAAAGGGCACTAAGCATATAGTGTGAAAACTGAGTTTCCTTGAGAGCTGCTTGGAAGCCTGATGGTGTGTGAAGTTAGTGAGCCAAATGGAGTTGTTCTCCCACAAGAACCACTCGGCTGATCCTTCTTCAATATGCCCTTCACCAACATGCAGTGTTTCCTTGATTGAATTAGCTCTCACATCAATATTTGCGTCTAGAGCCTTTGCATTGAGGGCTATCTGAAAACAGCTGTGGCGCTGAAGTTGCCTGTGAATGTGGAGTTGGTGGCATGTGAAACCCGCATGTGGAGCATTCGTTTGTGTGGGATGCTCACCAAGCTTCATTTCAGTCCTAGGCACTCAAAGGGCACTAAGCATAGAGTGTGAAAACTGAGTTTCCTTGAGAGCTGCTTGCAAGCCTGATTGTGTGTGAAGTTAGTGAGCTAAATGGAGTTGTTCTCCCACAAGAACCACTCGGCTGATCCTTCTTCAATATGCCCTTCATCAACATGCAGTGTTTCCTTGATTGAATTTGCTCTCACACAATATTTGCATCTAGAGTCTTTGCATTGAGGGCTATCTGAAAACAGCTGTGGCGCTGAAGTTGCCTGTGAATGTGGAGTTGGTGGCATGTGAAACCCGCATGTGGAGCATTCGTTTGTGTGGGATGCTCACCAAGCTTCATTTCAGTCCTAGGCACTCAAAGGGCACTAAGCATAGAGTGTGAAAACTGAGTTTCCTTGAGAGCTGCTTGGAAGCCTGATGGTGTGTGAAGTTAGTGAGCTAAATGGAGCTGTTCTCCCACAAGAACCACTCGGCTGATCCTTCTTCAATATGCCCTTCACCAACATGCAGTGTTTCCTTGATTGAATTAGCTCTCACACAATATTTGCATCTAGAGTCTTTGCATTGAGGGGTATCTGAAAACAGCTGTGGCGCTGAAGTTGCCTGTGAATGTGGATTTGGTGGCTTGTGAAACCCGCATGTGGAGCATTCGTTTGTGTGGGATGCTCTACCAGGTTCATTCCTAGATAATGCACTCAAAGGGCACTAAGCATAGAGTGTGAAAACTGAGTTTCCTTGAGAGCTGCTTGGAAGATTGATGGTGTGTGAAGTTAGTGAGCCAAATGGAGTTGTTCTCCCACAAGAACCACTCGGCTGATCCTTCTTCAATATGCCTTTCACCAACATGCAGTGTTTCCTTGATTGAATTAGCTTTCACACAATATTTGCATCTAGAGTCTTTGCATTGAGGGCTATCTGAAAACGGCCTTGGCGCTGAGGTTGCCTGAGAATGTGGAGTTGGTGGCATGTGAAACCCGCATGTGGAGCATTCGTTTGTGTGGGATGCTCTACCAGGTTCATTCCTAGATAATGCACTCAAAGGGCACTAAGCATAGAGTGTGAAAACTGAGTTTCCTTGAGAGCTGCTTGGAATCCTCATCTTGTGTGAAGTTAGTGAGCCAAATGGAGTTGTTCTCCCACAAGAACCACTCGGCTGATCCTTCTTCAATATGCCCTTCACCAACATGCAGTGTTTCCTTGATTGAATTAGCTCTCACACCAATATTTGCGTCTAGAGCCTTTGCATTGAGGGCTATCTGAAAATGGCTGTGGCGCTGAAGTTGCCTGAGAATGTGGAGTTCGTGGCATGTGAAACCCGCATGTGGAGCATTCGTTTGTGTGGGATGCTCTACCAGGTTCATTCGTAGATAATGCCCTCAAAGGGCACTAAGTATGGAGTGTGAAAACTGAGTTTCCTTGAGAGCTGCTTGGAAGCCTTGATGTTGGGTGAATTTAGTGAGCCAAATGGAGTTGTTCTCCCACAAGAACCACTCGGCTGATCCTTCTTCAATATGCCCTTCATCAACATGCAGTGTTTCCTTGATTGAATTAGCTCTCACACAATATTTGCATCTAGAGTCTTAGCATTGAGGGCTATCTGAAAACAGCTGTGGCGCTGAAGTTGCCTGTGAATGTGGAGTTGGTGGCATGTGAAACCCGCATGTGGAGCATTCGTTTGTGTGGGATGCTCACCAAGCTTCATTTCAGTCCTAGGCACTCAAAGGGCACTAAGCATAGAGTGTGAAAACTGAGTTTCCTTGAGAGCTGCTTGGAATCCTGATGGTGTGTGAAGTTAGTGAGCCAAATGGAGTAGTTCTCCCACAAGAACCACTCGGCTGATCCTTCTTCAATATGCCCTTCACCAACATGCAGTGTTTCCTTGATTGAATTAGCTCTCACACCAATATTTGCGTCTAGAGCCTTTGCATTGAGGGCTATCTGAAAACGGCTGTGGCGCTGAAGCTGCCTGAGAATGTGGAGTTGGTGGCATGTGAAACCCGCATGTGGAGCATTCGTTTGTGTGGGATGCTCTACCAGGTTCATTGCTAGATAATGCACTCAAAGGGCACTAAGCATAGAGTGTGAAAACTGAGTTTCCTTGAGAGCTGCTTGGAAGCCTGATGGTGTGTGAAGTTAGTGAGCCAAATGGAGTTGTTCTCCCACAAGAACCACTCGGCTGATCCTTCTTCAATATGCCCTTCATCAACATGCAGTGTTTCCTTGATTGAATTAGCTCTCACACAATATTTGCATCTAGAGCCTTTGCATTGAGGGCTATCTGAAAACGGCTGTGGCGCTGAAGTTGCCTGTGAATGTGGAGTTGGTGGCATGTGAAACCCGCATGTGGAGCATTCGTTTGTGTGGGATGCTCTACCAGGTTCATTCCTAGATAATGCACTCAAAGGGCACTAAGCATAGAGTGTGAAAACTGAGTTTCCTTGAGAGCTGCTTGGAAGATTGATGGTGTGTGAAGTTAGTGAGCCAAATGGAGTTGTTCTCCCACAAGAACCACTCGGCTGATCCTTCTTCAATATGCCTTTCACCAACATGCAGTGTTTCCTTGATTGAATTAGCTTTCACACAATATTTGCATCTAGAGTCTTTGCATTGAGGGCTATCTGAAAACGGCCTTGGCGCTGAGGTTGCCTGAGAATGTGGAGTTGGTGGCATGTGAAACCCGCATGTGGAGCATTCGTTTGTGTGGGATGCTCTACCAGGTTCATTCCTAGATAATGCACTCAAAGGGCACTAAGCATAGAGTGTGAAAACTGAGTTTCCTTGAGAGCTGCTTGGAATCCTCATCTTGTGTGAAGTTAGTGAGCCAAATGGAGTTGTTCTCCCACAAGAACCACTCGGCTGATCCTTCTTCAATATGCCCTTCACCAACATGCAGTGTTTCCTTGATTGAATTAGCTTTTACACAATATTTGCCTCTAGAGTCGTTGCATTGAGGGCTATCTGAAAACGGCTGTGGCACTGAAGTTGCCTGTGAATGTGGAGTTGGTGGCATGTGAAACCCGCATGTGGAGCATTCGTTTGTGTGGGATGCTCACCAAAGCTTCATTTCAGTGCTAGGCACTCAAAGGGCACTAAGCATAGAGTGTGAAAACTGAGTTTCCTTGAAAGCTGCTTGGAAGCATGATGGTGTGTGAAGTTAGTGAGCCAAATGGAGTTGTTCTCCCACAAGAACCACTCGGCTGATCCTTCTTCAATATGCCCTTCACCAACATGCAGTGTTTCCTTGATTGAATTAGCTCTCACACCAATATTTGCGTCTAGAGCCTTTGCATTGAGGGCTATCTGAAAACGGCTGTGGCGCTGAAGCTGCCTGAGAATGTTGAGTTGGTGGCATGTGAAACCCGCATGTGGAGCATTCGTTTGTGTGGGATGCTCTACCAGGTTCATTCCTAGATAATGCACTCAAAGGGCACTAAGCATAGAGTGTGAAAACTGAGTTTCCTTGAGAGCTGCTTGGAATCCTGATGGTGTGTGAAGTTAGTGAGCCAAATGGAGTTGTTCTCCCACAAGAGCCACTCGGCTGATCCTTCTTCAATATGCCCTTCACCAACATGCAGTGTTTCCTTGATTGGATTAGCTCTCACACCAATATTTGCGTCTAGAGCCTTTGCATTGAGGGCTATGTGAAAATGGCTGTGGCGCTGAAGTTGCCTGAGAATGTGGAGTTGGTGGCATGTGAAACCCGCATGTGGAGCATTCGTTTGTGTGGGATGCTCTACCAGGTTCATTCCTAGATAATGCACTCAAAGGGCACTAAGCATAGAGTGTGAAAACTGAGTTTCCTTGAGAGCTGCTTGGAAGCCTTGATGTTGGGTGAATTTAGTGAGCCAAATGGAGTTGTTCTCCCACAAGAACCACTCGGCTGATCCTTCTTCAATATGCCCTTCACCAACATGCAGTGTTTCCTTGATTGAATTAGCTCTCACACAATATTTGCATCTAGAGTCTTTGCATTGAGGGCTATCTGAAAACACCTGTGGCGCTGAAGTTGCCTGTGAATGTGGAGTTGGTGGCATGTGAAACCCGCATGTGGAGCATTCGTTTCTGTGGGTTGCTCACCAAGCTTCATTTCAGTCCTAGGCACTCAAAGGGCACTAAGCATAGAGTGTGAAAACTGAGTTTCCTTGAGAGCTGCTTGGAAGCCTGATGGTGTGTGAAGTTAGTGAGCCAAATGGAGTTGTTCTCCCACAAAAACCACTCGGCTGATCCTTCTTCAATATGCCCTTCACCAACATGCAGTGTTTCCTTGATTGAATTAGCTCTCACACCAATATTTGCGTCTAGAGCCTTTGCATTGAGGGCTATCTGAAAACAGCTGTGGCGCTGAAGTTGCCTGTGAATGTGGAGTTGGTGGCATGTGAAACCCGCATGTGGAGCATTCGTTTGTGTGGGATGCTCTACCAGGTTCATTCCTAGATAATGCACTCAAAGGGCACTAAGCATAGAGTGTGAAAACTGAGTTTCCTTGAGAGCTGCTTGGAAGCCTGATGATGTGTGAAGTTAGTGTAGCCAAATGGAGTTGTTCTCCCACAAGAACCACTCGGCTGATCCTTCTTCAATATGCCCTTCACCTACATGCAGTGTTTCCTTGATTGAATTAGCTCTCACACCAATCTTTGCGCCTAGAGCCTTTGCATTGAGGGCTATCTGAAAACGGCTGTGGCGCTGAAGTTGCCTGTGAATGTGGAGTTGGTGGCATGTGAAACCCGATGTGGAGGCATTCGTTTGTGTGGGATGCTCACCAAGCTTCCATTTCAGTCCTAGGCACTCAAAGGGCACTAAGCCATAGAGTGTGAAAACTGAGTTTCCTTGAGAGCTGCTTGGAAGCCTGATGGTGTGTGAAGTTAGTGAGCCAAAAGGAGTTGTTCTCCCACAAGAACCACTCGGCTGATCCTTCTTCAATATGCCCTTCATCAGCATGCAGTGTTTCCTTGATTGAATTAGCTCTCACACCAATATTTGCATCTACAGTCTTTGCATTGAGGGCTATCTGCAAACAGCTGTGGCGCTGAAGTTTCCTGTGAATGTGGAGTTGGTGGCATGTGAAACCCGCATGTGGAGCATTCGTTTGTGTGGGATGCTCACCAGCTTCATTTCAGTCCTAGGCACTCAAAGGGCACTAAGCATAGAGTGTGAAAACTGAGTTTCCTTGAGAGCTGCTTGGAAACCTGATGGTGTGTGAAGTTAGTGAGCTAAATGGAGTTGTTCTCCCACAAGAACCACTCGGTTGATCCTTCTTCAATATGCCTTCACCAACATGCAGTGTTTTCTTGATTGAATTAGCAATTACACCAATATTTGCGTCTAGAGCCTTTGCATTGAGGGCTATCTGAAAACGGCTGTGGCGCTGAAGTTACCTGTGAATGTGGAGTTGGTGGCGTGTGAAACCCGCATGTGGAGCATTCGTTTGTGTGGGATGCTCTACCAGGTTCATTCCTAGATAATGCACTCAAAGGGCACTAAGCATAGAGTGTGAAAAACTGAGTTTCCTTGAGAGATGCTTGGAAACCTGATGGTGTGTGAAGTTAGTGAGTTAAATGGAGCTGTTCTCCACAAGAACACTCGGTTGATCCTTCTTCAATATGCCCTTCACCAACATGCAGTGTTTCCTTGATTGAATTAGCAATTACACCAATATTTGCGTCTAGAGCCTTTGCATTGAGGGCTATCTGAAAACGGCTGTGGCGCTGAAGTTACCTGTGAATGTGGAGTTGGTTGCGTGTGAAACCCGCATGTGGAGCATTCGTTTGTGTGGGATGCTCTACCAGGTTCATTCCTAGATAATGCACCTCAAAGGGCACTAAGCATAGAGTGTGAAAACTGAGTTTCCTTGAGAGCTGCTTGGAAGCCTGATGGTGTGTGAAGTTAGTGAGCCAAATGGAGTTGTTCTCCCACAAGAACCACTCGGCTGATCCTTCTTCAATATGCCCTTCACCAACATGCAGTGTTTCCTTGATTGAATCAGCTCTCACACCAATATTTGCGCCTAGAGCCTTTGCATTGAGGGCTATCTGAAAACGGCTGTGGCGCTGAAGTTGCCTGAGAATGTGGAGTTGGTGGCATGTGAAACGTGCATGTGGAGCATTCGTTTGTGTGGGATGCTCACCAAGCTTCATATCAGTCCTAGGCACTCAAAGGGCACTAAGCATAGAGTGTGAAAACTGAGTTTCCTTGAGAGCTGCTAGGAAGCCTGATGGTGTGTGAAGTTAGTGAGCTAAATGGAGTTGTTCTCCCACAAGAACAACTCGGCTGATCCCTTCTTCAATATGCCCTTCATCAACATGCAATGTTTCCTCTGCTTATTGATTGAATTAGCTCGCACACAATATTTGCATCTAGAGTCTTTGCATTGAGGGCTATCTGAAAACAGCTGTGGCGCTGAAGCTGCCTGAGAACGTGGAGTTGGTGCATGTGAAACCTGGATGTGGAGCATTCGTTTGTGTGGGATGCTCTACCAGGTTCATTCCTAGATAATGCACTCAAAGGGCACTAAGCATAGAGTGTGAAAACTGAGTTTCCTTGAGAGCTGCTTGGAATCCTGATCTTGTTTGAAGTTAGTGAGCCAAATGAGTTGTTCTCCCACAAGAACCGCTCGGCTGATCCTTCTTCAATATGCCCTTCACCAACATGCAGTGTTTCCTTGATTGAATTAACTCTCACACCAATATTTGTGTCTAGAGCCTTTGCATTGAGGGCTATCTGAAAACAGCTGTGGCACTGAAGTTGCTTGAGAATGTGGAGTTGGTGGCATGTGAAACCCGCATGTGGAGCATACGTTTGTGTGGGATGCTCTACCAGGTTCATTCCTAGATAATGCACTCAAAGGGCACTAAGCATAGAGTGTGAAAACTGAGTTTCTTGAGAGCTGCTTGGAAGCCTGATGGTCTGTGAAGTTAGTGAGCCAAATGGAGTTGTTCTCCCATAAGAACCACTCGGCTGATCCTTCTTCAATATGCGCTTCACCAACATGCAGTGTTTCCTTGATTGAATTAGCTCTCACACCAATATTTGCATCTAGAGCGTTTGCATTGAGGGCTATCTGAAAATGGCTGTGGCGCTGAAATTGCCTGTGAATGTGGAGTTGGTGCCATTTGAAACCCGCATGCGGAGCATTCGTTTGTGTGGGATGCTCTACCAGCTTCATTTCAGTCCTAGGCACTCAAAGGGCACTAAGCATAGAGTGTGAAAACTGAGTTTCCTTGAGAGCTGATTGGAAGCATGATGGTGTGTGAAGTTAGTGAGCCAAATGGAGTTATTCTCCCACAAGAACCACTCGGCTGATCCTTCTTCAATATGCGCTTCACCAACATGCAGTGTTTCCTTGATTGAATTAGCTCTCACACCAATATTTGCGTCTAGAGCCTTTGCATTGAGGTCTATCTGAAAACGGCTGTGGCGCTCAAGTTGCCTGAGACTGAGGAGTTGGTGGCATGTGAAACA
>NW_026697205.1:0-144816 GCF_030435755.1 Ochotona princeps | reverse complement strand
CCAAGCTTCATTTCAGTCCTAGGCACTCAAAGTTCACTAAGCCTAGAGTGTGAAAACTGAGTTTCCTTGAGAGCTGCTTGGAAGCCTGATGCTGTGTGAAGTTAGTGAGCCAAATGGAGTTGTTCTCCCACAAGAACCACTCGGCTGATCCTTCTTCAATATGCCCTTCACCAACATGCAGTGTTTCCTTGATTGAATTAGCTCTCACACCAATATTTGCATCTACAGCCTTTGCATTGAGAGCTATCTGAAAACGGCTGTGGCGCTGAAGTTGCCTGTGAATGTGGAGTTGGTGGCATGTGAAACCCGCATGTGGAGCATTCGTTTGTGTGGGATGCTCTACCAGGTTCCTTCCTAGATAATGCACTCAAAGGGCACTAAGCATAGAGTGTGAGAACTGCGTTTCTTTGAGAGCTGCTTGGAAGCCTGATGGTGTGTGAAGTTAGTGAGCCAAATGGAGTTGTTCTCCCACAAGAACCACTCGGCTGATCCTTCTTCAATATGCCTTCAATAACATGCAGTGTTTCTTGATTGAATTAGCTCCCACACCAATATTTGCGTCTAGAGCCTTTGCATTGAGGGCTATCTGAAAACGGCTTTGGCGCTGAAGTTGCCTGAGAATGTGGAGTTGGTGGCATGTGAAACCCGCATGTGGAGCATTCGTTTGTGTGGGATGCTTTCCAAGCTTCATTTCAGTCCCAGTCACTCAAAGGGCACTAAGCATAGAGTGTGAAAACTGAGTTTCCTTGAGAGCTGCTTGGAAGCCTGATGGTGTGTGAAGTTAGTGAGCCAAATGGAGTTGTTCTCCCACAAGAACCACTCGGCTGATCCTTCTTCAATATGCCCTTCACCAACATGCAGTGTTTCCTTGATTGAATTAGCTCTCACACCAATATTTGCGTCTAGAGCCTTTGCATTGAGGGCTATCTGAAAACGGCTGTGGCGCTGAAGTTGCCTGTGACTGTGGAGTTGGTGGCATGTGAAACCCGCATGTGGAGCATTCGTTTGTGTGGGATGCTCCACCAGGTTCATTTCAGTCCTAGGCACTCAAAGGGCACTAAGCCTAGAGTGTGAAAACTGAGTTTCCTTGAGAGCTGCTTGGAAGCCTGATGGTGTGTGAAGTTAGTGAGCCAAATGGAGTTGTTCTCCCACAAGAACCACTCGGCTGATCCTTCTTCAATATGCCCTTCACCAACATGCAGTGTTTCCTTGATTGAATTAGCTCTCACACCAATATTTGCGTCTAGAGCCTTTGCATTGAGGCTATCTGAAAACGGCTGTGGCGCTGAAGTTGCCTGTGAATGTGGAGTTGGTGGCATGTGAAACCCGCATGTGGAGCATTCGTTTGTGTGTGATGCTCAACAAGCTTCATTTCAGTCCTAGGCACTCAAAAGGCACTAAGCATAGAGTGTGAAAACTGAGTTTCCTTGAGAGCTGCTTGGAAGCCTGATGCTGTGTGAAGTTAGTGAGCCAAATGGAATTGTTCTCCCACAAGAACCGCTCTGCTGATCCTTCTTCAATATGCCCTTCACCAACATGCAGTGTTTTCTTGATTGAATTAGCTGTCACACCAATATTTGCGTCTAGAGCCGTTGCATTGAGGGCTATCTTAAAACGGCTTTGGCGCTGAAGTTGCCTGTGACTGTGGAGTTGGTGGCATGTGAAACCCGCATGTGGAGCATTCGTGTGTGTGGGATGCTTTCCAAGCTTCATTTCAGTCCTAGGCACTCAAAGGGCACTAAGCATAGAGTGTGAAAACTGAGTTTCCTTGAGAGTGCTTGGAATCCTGATGGTGTGTGAAGTTAGTGAGCCAAATGGAGTTGTTCTCCCACAAGAACCACTCGGCTGATCCTTCTTCAATATGCCCTTCACCAACATGCAGTGTTTCCTTGATTGAATTAGCTCTCACACCAATATTTGCGTCTAGAGCCTTTGCATTGAGGGCTATCTGAAAACGGCTGTGGCGCTGAAGTTGCCTGTGACTGTGGAGTTGGTGGCATGTGAAACCCGCATGTGGAGCATTCGTTTGTGTGTGATGCTCAACAAGCTTCATTTCAGTCCTAGGCACTCAAAAGGCACTAAGCATAGAGTGTGAAAACTGAGTTTCCTTGAGAGCTGCTTGGAAGCCTGATGCTGTGTGAAGTTAGTGAGCCAAATGGAATTGTTCTCCCACAAGAACCGCTCTGCTGATCCTTCTTCAATATGCCCTTCACCAACATGCAGTGTTTTCTTGATTGAATTAGCTGTCACACCAATATTTGCGTCTAGAGCCGTTGCATTGAGGGCTATCTGAAAACGGCTTTGGCGCTGAAGTTGCCTGTGACTGTGGAGTTGGTGGCATGTGAAACCCGCATGTGGAGCATTCGTGTGTGTGGGATGCTTTCCAAGCTTCATTTCAGTCCTAGGCACTCAAAGGGCACTAAGCATAGAGTGTGAAAACTGAGTTTCCTTGAGAGTGCTTGGAATCCTGATGGTGTGTGAAGTTAGTGAGCCAAATTGAGTTGTTCTCCCACAAGAACCACTCGGCTGATCCTTCTTCAATATTCCCTTCACCAACATGCAGTGTTTCCTTGATTGAATTAGCTCTCACACCAATATTTGCGTCTAGAGCCTTTGCATTGAGGGCTATCTGAAAACGGCTGTGGCGCTGAAGTTGCCTGTGAATGTGGAGTTGGTGGCATGTGAAACCCGCATGTGGAGCATTCGTTTGTGTGTGATGCTCACCAAGCTTCATTTCAGTCCTAGGCACTCAAAGGGCACTAGGCATTGAGTGTGAAAACTGAGTTTCCTTGAGAGCTGCTTGGAAGCCTGATGGTGTGTGAAGTTAGTGAGCCAAATGGAGTTGTTCTCCCACAAGAACCACTCGGCTGATCTTTCTACAATATGCCCTTCACCAACATGCAGTGTCTCCTTGATTGAATTAGCTGTCATAAAAATTTTTGCGTCTAGAGCCTTTGCATTGAGGGCTATCTGAAAACGGCTGTGGCGCTGAAGTTGCCTGTGACTGTGGAGTTGGTGGCATGTGAAACCCGCATGTGGAGCATTCGTTTGTGTGTGATGCTCTATTAGGTTCATTCCTAGATAATGCACTCAATGGGCACTAAGCATAGAGTGTGAAAACTGAGTTTCCTTGAGAGCTGCTTGGAAGCCTGATGGTGTGTGAAGTTAGTGAGCCAAATGGAGTTGTTCTCCCACAAGAACCACTCGGCTGATCCTTCTTCAATATGCCCTTCACCAACATGCAGTGTTTCCTTGATTGAATTAGCTCTCACACCAATATTTGCGTCTAAAGCCTTTGCATTGAGGGCTATCTGAAATGGCTGAGACGCTGAAGTTGCCTGTGAATGTGGAGTTGCTGGCATGTGAAACCCGCATGTGGAGCATTCGTTTGTGTGGGATGCTCACCAAGCTTCATTTCAGTCCTAGGCACTCAAAGGGCACTAAGCCTAGAGTGTGAAAACTGAGTTTCCTTGAGAGCTGCTTGGAAGCCTGATGGTGTGTGAAGTTAGTGAGCCAAATGGAGTTGTTCCCCCACAAGAACCGCTCAGCTGATCCTTCTTCAATATGCCCTTCACCAACATGCAGTGTTTCCTTGATTGAATTAGCTCTCCCACCAATATTTGCGTCTAGAATCTTTGCATTGAGGGCTATCTGAAAAAAGCTGTGGCGCTGAAGTTGCCTGAGAATGTGGAGTTGGTGGCATGTGAAACCCGCATGTGGAGCATTCGTTTGTGTGGGATGCTCTACCAGGTTCATTCCTAGATAATGCACTTAAAGCCACTAAGCATAGAGTGTGAAAACTGAGTTTCCTTGAGAGTGCTTGGAAGCCTGATGCTGTGTGAAGTTAGTGAGCCAAATGGAGTTGTTCTCCCACAAGAACCACTCGGCTGATCCTTCTTCAATATGCCCTTCACCAACATGCTTTGTTTCCTTGATTGAATTACCTGTCACACCAATATTTGCGTCTAGAGCCTTTGCATTGAGGGCTATCTGAAAACGGCTGTGGCGCTGAAGTTGCCTGTGAATGTGGAGTTGGTGGCATGTGAAACCCACATGTGGAGCATTCGTTTGTGTGGGATGCTCTACCAGGTTCATTCCTAGATAATGCACTCAAAGGGCATTAAGCCTAGAGTGTGAAAACTGAGTTTCCTTGAGAGCTGCTTGGAAGCCTTATGCTGTGTGAAGTTAGTGAGCCAAATGGAGTTGTTCTCCCACAAGAACCACTCGGCTGATCCTTCTTCAATATGCCCTTCACCAACATGCAGTGTTTCCTTGATTGAATTAGCTCTCACACCAATATTTGCGTCTAGAGCCTTTGCATTGAGGGCTATCTGAAAACGGCTGTGGCGCTGAAGTTGCCTGTGACTGTGGAGTTGGTGGCATGTGAAACCCGCATGTGGAGCATTCGTTTGTGTGGGATGCTCCACCAGGTTCATTTCAGTCCTAGGCACTCAAAGGGCACTAAGCCTAGAGTGTGAAAACTGAGTTTCCTTGAGAGCTGCTTGGAAGCCTGATGGTGTGTGAAGTTAGTGAGCCAAATGGAGTTGTTCTCCCACAAGAACTACTCGGCTGGTCCTTCTTCAATATGCCCTTCACCAACATGCAGTGTTTCCTTGATTGAATTAGCTCTCACACCAATATTTGCGTCTAGAGCCTTTGCATTGAGGGCTATCTGAAAACGGCTGTGGCGCTGAAGTTGCCTGTGACTGTGGAGTTGGTGGCATGTGAAACCCGCATGTGGAGCATTCGTTTGTGTGGGATGCTCCACCAGGTTCATTTCAGTCCTAGGCACTCAAAGGGCACTAAGCCTAGAGTGTGAAAACTGAGTTTCCTTGAGAGCTGCTTGGAAGCCTGATGGTGTGTGAAGTTAGTGAGCCAAATGGAGTTGTTCTCACACAAGAACCACTCGGCTGATCCTTCTTCAATATGCCCTTCACCAACATGCAGTGTTTCCTTGATTGAATTAGCTCTCACACCAATATTTGCGTCTAGAGCCTTTGCATTGAGGGCTATCTGAAAACGGCTGTGGCGCTGAAGTTGCCTGTGAATGTGGAGTTGGTGGCATGTGAAACCCGCATGTGGAGCATTCGTTTGTGTGGGATGCTCAACAAGCTTCATTTCAGTCCTAGGCACTCAAAAGGCACTAAGCATAGAGTGTGAAAACTGAGTTTCCTTGAGAGCTGCTTGGAAGCCTGATGCTGTGTGAAGTTAGTGAGCCAAATGGAATTGTTCTCCCACAAGAACCGCTCTGCTGATCCTTCTTCAATATGCCCTTCACCAACATGCAGTGTTTTCTTGATTGAATTAGCTGTCACACCAATATTTGCGTCTAGAGCCGTTGCATTGAGGGCTATCTGAAAACGGCTTTGGCGCTGAAGTTGCCTGTGACTGTGGAGTTGGTGGCATGTGAAACCCGCATGTGGAGCATTCGTGTGTGTGGGATGCTTTCCAAGCTTCATTTCAGTCCTAGGCACTCAAAGGGCACTAAGCATAGAGTGTGAAAACTGAGTTTCCTTGAGAGTGCTTGGAATCCTGATGGTGTGTGAAGTTAGTGAGCCAAATGGAGTTGTTCTCCCACAAGAACCACTCGGCTGATCCTTCTTCAATATTCCCTTCACCAACATGCAGTGTTTCCTTGATTGAATTAGCTCTCACACCAATATTTGCGTCTAGAGCCTTTGCATTGAGGGCTATCTGAAAACGGCTGTGGCGCTGAAGTTGCCTGTGACTGTGGAGTTGGTGGCATGTGAAACCCGCATGTGGAGCATTCGTTTGTGTGGGATGCTCCACCAGGTTCATTTCAGTCCTAGGCACTCAAAGGGCACTAAGCCTAGAGTGTGAAAACTGAGTTTCCTTGAGAGCTGCTTGGAAGCCTGATGGTGTGTGAAGTTAGTGAGCCAAATGGAGTTGTTCTCCCACAAGAACCACTCGGCTGATCCTTCTTCAATATGCCCTTCACCAACATGCAGTGTTTCCTTGATTGAATTAGCTCTCACACCAATATTTGCGTCTAGAGCCTTTGCATTGAGGGCTATCTGAAAACGGCTGTGGCGCTGAAGTTGCCTGTGAATGTGGAGTTGGTGGCATGTGAAACCCGCATGTGGAGCATTCGTTTGTGTGTGATGCTCAACAAGCTTCATTTCAGTCCTAGGCACTCAAAAGGCACTAAGCATAGAGTGTGAAAACTGAGTTTCCTTGAGAGCTGCTTGGAAGCCTGATGCTGTGTGAAGTTAGTGAGCCAAATGGAATTGTTCTCCCACAAGAACCGCTCTGCTGATCCTTCTTCAATATGCCCTTCACCAACATGCAGTGTTTTCTTGATTGAATTAGCTGTCACACCAATATTTGCGTCTAGAGCCGTTGCATTGAGGGCTATCTGAAAACGGCTTTGGCGCTGAAGTTGCCTGTGACTGTGGAGTTGGTGGCATGTGAAACCCGCATGTGGAGCATTCGTGTGTGTGGGATGCTTTCCAAGCTTCATTTCAGTCCTAGGCACTCAAAGGGCACTAAGCATAGAGTGTGAAAACTGAGTTTCCTTGAGAGTGCTTGGAATCCTGATGGTGTGTGAAGTTAGTGAGCCAAATGGAGTTGTTCTCCCACAAGAACCACTCGGCTGATCCTTCTTCAATATGCCCTTCACCAACATGCAGTGTTTCCTTGATTGAATTAGCTCTCACACCAATATTTGCGTCTAGAGCCTTTGCATTGAGGGCTATCTGAAAACGGCTGTGGCGCTGAAGTTGCCTGTGAATGTGGAGTTGGTGGCATGTGAAACCCGCATGTGGAGCATTCGTTTGTGTGTGATGCTCAACAAGCTTCATTTCAGTCCTAGGCACTCAAAAGGCACTAAGCATAGAGTGTGAAAACTGAGTTTCCTTGAGAGCTGCTTGGAAGCCTGATGCTGTGTGAAGTTAGTGAGCCAAATGGAATTGTTCTCCCACAAGAACCGCTCTGCTGATCCTTCTTCAATATGCCCTTCACCAACATGCAGTGTTTTCTTGATTGAATTAGCTGTCACACCAATATTTGCGTCTAGAGCCGTTGCATTGAGGGCTATCTGAAAACGGCTTTGGCGCTGAAGTTGCCTGTGACTGTGGAGTTGGTGGCATGTGAAACCCGCATGTGGAGCATTCGTGTGTGTGGGATGCTTTCCAAGCTTCATTTCAGTCCTAGGCACTCAAAGGGCACTAAGCATAGAGTGTGAAAACTGAGTTTCCTTGAGAGTGCTTGGAATCCTGATGGTGTGTGAAGTTAGTGAGCCAAATGGAGTTGTTCTCCCACAAGAACCACTCGGCTGATCCTTCTTCAATATTCCCTTCACCAACATGCAGTGTTTCCTTGATTGAATTAGCTCTCACACCAATATTTGCGTCTAGAGCCTTTGCATTGAGGGCTATCTGAAAACGGCTGTGGCGCTGAAGTTGCCTGTGAATGTGGAGTTGGTGGCATGTGAAACCCGCATGTGGAGCATTCGTTTGTGTGTGATGCTCACCAAGCTTCATTTCAGTCCTAGGCACTCAAAGGGCACTAGGCATTGAGTGTGAAAACTGAGTTTCCTTGAGAGCTGCTTGGAAGCCTGATGGTGTGTGAAGTTAGTGAGCCAAATGGAGTTGTTCTCCCACAAGAACCACTCGGCTGATCTTTCTACAATATGCCCTTCACCAACATGCAGTGTCTCCTTGATTGAATTAGCTGTCATAAAAATTTTTGCGTCTAGAGCCTTTGCATTGAGGGCTATCTGAAAACGGCTGTGGCGCTGAAGTTGCCTGTGACTGTGGAGTTGGTGGCATGTGAAACCCGCATGTGGAGCATTCGTTTGTGTGGGATGCTCTATTAGGTTCATTCCTAGATAATGCACTCAAAGGGCACTAAGCATAGAGTGTGAAAACTGAGTTTCCTTGAGAGCTGCTTGGAAGCCTGATGGTGTGTGAAGTTAGTGAGCCAAATGGAGTTGTTCTCCCACAAGAACCACTCGGCTGATACTTCTTCAATATGCCCTTCACCAACATGCAGTGTTTCCTTGATTGAATTAGCTCTCACACCAATATTTGCGTCTAAAGCCTTTGCATTGAGGGCTATCTGAAATGGCTGAGACGCTGAAGTTGCCTGTGAATGTGGAGTTGCTGGCATGTGAAACCCGCATGTGGAGCATTCGTTTGTGTGGGATGCTCACCAAGCTTCATTTCAGTCCTAGGCACTCAAAGGGCACTAAGCATAGAGTGTGAAAACTGAGTTTCCTTGAGAGCTGCTTGGAAGCCTGATGGTGTGTGAAGTTAGTGAGCCAAATGGAGTTGTTCTCCCACAAGAATCACTCGGCTGATCCTTCTTCAATATGCCCTTCACCAACATGCTTTGTTTCCTTGATTGAATTAGCTCTCACACCAATATTTGCGTCTAGAACCTTTGCATTGAGGGCTATCTGAAAACGGCTGTGGCACTGATGTTGCCTGTGAATGTGGAGTTGGTGGCATGTGAAACCCGCATGTGGAGCATTCGTTTGTGTGGGATGCTCTACCAGGTTCATTCCTAGATAATGCACTCAAAGGGCATTAAGCCTAGAGTGTGAAAACTGAGTTTCCTTGAGAGCTGCTTGGAAGCCTGATGGTGTGTGAAGTTAGTGAGCCAAATGGAGTTGTTCCCCCACAAGAACCGCTCAGCTGATCCTTCTTCAATATGCCCTTCACCAACATGCAGTGTTTCCTTGATTGAATTAGCTCTCACACCAATATTTGCGTCTAGAGCCTTTGCATTGAGTGATATCTGAAAACGGCTGTGGCGCTGAAGTTGCCTGTGACTGTGGAGTTGGTGGCATGTGAAACCCGCATGTGGAGCATTGGTCTGTGTGGGATGCTCACCAAGCTTCATTTCAGTCCTAGGCACTCAAAGGGCACTAAACATAGAGTGTGAAAACTGAGTTTCCTTGAGAGCTGCTTGGAAGCCTGATGGTGTGTGAAGTTAGTGAGCCAAATGGAGTTGTTCTCCCACAAGATCTACTCGGCTGGTCCTTCTTCAATATGCCCTTCACCAACATGCAGTGTTTCCTTGATTGAATTAGCTCTCACACCAATATTTGCATCTAGAATCTTTGCATTGAGGGCTATCTGAAAAAAGCTGTGGCGCTGAAGTTGCCTGAGAATGTGGAGTTGGTGGCATGTGAAACCCGCATGTGGAGCATTCGTTTGTGTGGGATGCTCTACCAGGTTCATTCCTAGATAATGCACTTAAAGCCACTAAGCATAGAGTGTGAAAACTGAGTTTCCTTGAGAGTGCTTGGAAGCCTGATGCTGTGTGAAGTTAGTGAGCCAAATGGAGTTGTTCTCCCACAAGAACCACTCGGCTGATCCTTCTTCAATATGCCCTTCACCAACATGCTTTGTTTCCTTGATTGAATTATCTGTCACACCAATATTTGCGTCTAGAGCCTTTGCATTGAGGGCTATCTGAAAACGGCTGTGGCGCTGAAGTTGCCTGTGAATGTGGAGTTGGTGGCATGTGAAACCCACATGTGGAGCATTCGTTTGTGTGGGATGCTCTACCAGGTTCATTCCTAGATAATGCACTCAAAGGGCATTAAGCCTAGAGTGTGAAAACTGAGTTTCCTTGAGAGCTGCTTGGAAGCCTTATGCTGTGTGAAGTTAGTGAGCCAAATGGAGTTGTTCTCCCACAAGAACCACTCGGCTGATCCTTCTTCAATATGCCCTTCACCAACATGCAGTGTTTCCTTGATTGAATTAGCTCTCACACCAATATTTGCGTCTAGAGCCTTTGCATTGAGGGCTATCTGAAAACGGCTGTGGCGCTGAAGTTGCCTGTGACTGTGGAGTTGGTGGCATGTGAAACCCGCATGTGGAGCATTCGTTTGTGTGGGATGCTCCACCAGGTTCATTTCAGTCCTAGGCACTCAAAGGGCACTAAGCCTAGAGTGTGAAAACTGAGTTTCCTTGAGAGCTGCTTGGAAGCCTGATGGTGTGTGAAGTTAGTGAGCCAAATGGAGTTGTTCTCCCACAAGAACTACTCGGCTGGTCCTTCTTCAATATGCCCTTCACCAACATGCAGTGTTTCCTTGATTGAATTAGCTCTCACACCAATATTTGCGTCTAGAGCCTTTGCATTGAGGGCTATCTGAAAACGGCTGTGGCGCTGAAGTTGCCTGTGACTGTGGAGTTGGTGGCATGTGAAACCCGCATGTGGAGCATTCGTTTGTGTGGGATGCTCCACCAGGTTCATTTCAGTCCTAGGCACTCAAAGGGCACTAAGCCTAGAGTGTGAAAACTGAGTTTCCTTGAGAGCTGCTTGGAAGCCTGATGGTGTGTGAAGTTAGTGAGCCAAATGGAGTTGTTCTCCCACAAGAACCACTCGGCTGATCCTTCTTCAATATGCCCTTCACCAACATGCAGTGTTTCCTTGATTGAATTAGCTCTCACACCAATATTTGCGTCTAGAGCCTTTGCATTGAGGGCTATCTGAAAACGGCTGTGGCGCTGCATTTGCCTGTGAATGTGGAGTTGGTGGCATGTGAAACCCGCATGTGGAGCATTCGTTTGTGTGTGATGCTCAACAAGCTTCATTTCAGTCCTAGGCACTCAAAAGGCACTAAGCATAGAGTGTGAAAACTGAGTTTCCTTGAGAGCTGCTTGGAAGCCTGATGCTGTGTGAAGTTAGTGAGCCAAATGGAATTGTTCTCCCACAAGAACCGCTCTGCTGATCCTTCTTCAATATGCCCTTCACCAACATGCAGTGTTTTCTTGATTGAATTAGCTGTCACACCAATATTTGCGTCTAGAGCCGTTGCATTGAGGGCTATCTGAAAACGGCTTTGGCGCTGAAGTTGCCTGTGACTGTGGAGTTGGTGGCATGTGAAACCCGCATGTGGAGCATTCGTGTGTGTGGGATGCTTTCCAAGCTTCATTTCAGTCCTAGGCACTCAAAGGGCACTAAGCATAGAGTGTGAAAACTGAGTTTCCTTGAGAGTGCTTGGAATCCTGATGGTGTGTGAAGTTAGTGAGCCAAATGGAGTTGTTCTCCCACAAGAACCACTCGGCTGATCCTTCTTCAATATGCCCTTCACCAACATGCAGTGTTTCCTTGATTGAATTAGCTCTCACACCAATATTTGCGTCTAGAGCCTTTGCATTGAGGGCTATCTGAAAACGGCTGTGGCGCTGAAGTTGCCTGTGAATGTGGAGTTGGTGGCATGTGAAACCCGCATGTGGAGCATTCGTTTGTGTGTGATGCTCACCAAGCTTCATTTCAGTCCTAGGCACTCAAAGGGCACTAGGCATTGAGTGTGAAAACTGAGTTTCCTTGAGAGCTGCTTGGAAGCCTGATGGTGTGTGAAGTTAGTGAGCCAAATGGAGTTGTTCTCCCACAAGAACCACTCGACTGATCTTTCTACAATATGCCCTTCACCAACATGCAGTGTCTCCTTGATTGAATTAGCTGTCATAAAAATTTTTGCGTCTAGAGCCTTTGCATTGAGGGCTATCTGAAAACGGCTGTGGCGCTGAAGTTGCCTGTGAATGTGGAGTTGGTGGCATGTGAAACCCACATGTGGAGCATTCGTTTGTGTGGGATGCTCTACCAGGTTCATTCCTAGATAATGCACTCAAAGGGCATTAAGCCTAGACTGTGAAAACTGAGTTTCCTTGAGAGCTGCTTGGAAGCCTTATGCTGTGTGAAGTTAGTGAGCCAAATGGAGTTGTTCTCCCACAAGAACCACTCGGCTGATCCTTCTTCAATATGCCCTTCACCAACATGCAGTGTTTCCTTGATTGAATTAGCTCTCACACCAATATTTGCTTCTAGAGCCTTTGCATTGAGGGCTATCTGAAAACGGCTGTGGCGCTGAAGTTGCCTGTGAATGTGCAGTTGGTGGCATGTGAAACCCGCATGTGGAGCATTCGTTTGTGTGGGATGCTCACCAAGCTTCATTTCATTCCTAGGCACTCAAAGGGCACTAAACATAGAGTGTGAAAACTGAGTTTCCTTGAGAGCTGCTTGGAAGCCTGATGGTGTGTGAAGTTAGTGAGCCAAATGGAGTTGTTCTCCCACAAGAACTACTCGGCTGGTCCTTCTTCAATATGCCCTTCACCAACATGCAGTGTTTCCTTGATTGAATTAGCTGTCACACCAATATTTGCGTCTAGAGATTTTGCATTGAGGGCTATCTGAAAACGGCTGTGGCACTGCATTTGCCTGTGAATGTGGAGTTGGTGGCATGTGAAACCTGCATGTGGAGCATTCGTTTGTGTGGGATGCTCTACCAGGTTCATTCCTAGATAATGCACTCAAAGCCACTAAGCATAGAGTGTGAAAACTGAGTTTCCTTGAGAGTGCTAGGAAGCCTGATGCTGTGTGAAGTTAGTGAGCGAAATGGAGTTGTTCTCACACAAGAACCACTCGGCTGATCCTTCTTCAATATGCCCTTCACCAACATGCAGTGTTTCCTTGATTGAATTAGCTCTCACACCAATATTTGCGTCTAAAGCCTTTTACATTGAGGGCTATCTGAAAACGGCTGTGGCGCTGAAGTTGCCTGTGAATGTGGAGTTGGTGGCATGTGAAATCCGCATGTGGAGCATTCGTTTGTGTGGGATGCTCACCAAGCTTCATTTCAGTCCTAGGCACTCAAAGGGCACTAAACATAGAGTGTGAAAACTGAGTTTCCTTGAGAGCTACTTGGAAGCCTGATGGTGTGTGAAGCTAGTGAGCCAAATGGAGTTGTTCTCCCACAAGAACCACTCGGCTGATCCTTCTTCAATATGCCCTTCACCAACATGCAGTGTTTCCTTGATTGAATTAGCTCTCACACCAATAATTGCGTTTAGAGCCTTTGAATTGAGGGCTATCTGAAAACGGCTGTGGCGCTGAAGTTGCCTGTGAATGTGGAGTTGGTGGCATGTGAAACCCGCATGTGGAGCATTGGTCTGTGTGGGATGCTCACCAAGCTTCATTTCAGTCCTAGGCACTCAAAGTCTACTAAGGATAGAGTGTGAAAACTGAGTTTCCTTGAGAGCTGCTTGGAAGCCTAATGCTGTGTGAAGTTAGTGAGCCAAATGGAGTTGTTCTCCCACAAGAACCACTTGGCTGATCCTTCTTCATTATGCCCTTCACCAACATGCAGTGTTTCCTTGATTGAATTAGCTCTCACACCAATATTTGCGTCTAGAGCGTTTGCATTGAGGGCTATCTGAAAACGGCTGTGGCGCTGAAGTTGCCTGTGAATGTGGAGTTGGTGGCATGTGAGATCTGCATGTGGAGCATTCGTTTGTGTGGGATGCTCTACCAGGTTCATTCCTAGATAATGCACTCAAAGGGCACTAAGCATAGAGTGTGAAAACTGAGTTTCCTTGAGAGCTGCTTGGAAGCCTGATGGTGTGTGAAGTTAGTGAGCCAAATGGAGTTGTTCTCCCACAAGAACCACTCGGCTGATCCTTCTTCAATATGCCCTTCACCAACATGCAGTGTTTCCTTGATTGAATTAGCTCTCACACCAATATTTGCGTCTAGAGACTTTGCATTGAGGGCTATCTGAAAACAGCTGTGGCGCTGCATTTGCCTGTGAATGTGGAGTTGGTGGCATGTGAAACCCGCATGTGGAGCATTCGTTTGTGTGGGATGCTCTACCAGGTTCATTCCTAGATAATGCACTCAAAGGGCACTAAGCATAGAGTGTAAAAACTGAGTTTCCTTGAGAGCTGCTTGGAAGCCTGATGCTGTGTGAAGTTAGTGAGCCAAATGGAGTTGTTCTCCCACAAGAACCACTCGGCTGATCCTTCTTCAATAAGCCCTTCACCAACATGCAGTGTTTCCTTGATTGAATTAGCTCTCACACCAATATTTGCGTCTAGAGCCTTTGCATTGAGGGATATCTGATAATGGCTGTGGCGCTGCAGTTGCCTGTGAATGTGGAGTTGGTGGCATGTGAAACCCGCATGTGGAGCATTTGTTTGTGTGGGATGCTCACCAAGCTTCATTTCAGTCCTAGGCACTCAAAGGGCACTAAGCCTAGAGTGTGAAAACTGAGTTTCCTTGAGAGCTGCTTGGAAGCCTGATGGTGTGTGAAGTTAGTGAGCCAAATGGAGTTGTTCTCCCACAAGAACTACTCGGCTGGTCCTTCTGCAATATGCCCTTCAACAACATGCAGTGTTTCCTTGATTGAATTAGCTCTCACACCAATATTTGCGTCTAAAGCCTTTTACATTGAGGGCTATCTGAAAACGGCTGTGGCGCTGAAGTTGCCTGTGAATGTGGAGTTGGTGGCATGTGAAATCCGCATGTGGAGCATTCGTTTGTGTGGGATGCTCACCAAGCTTCATTTCAGTCCTAGGCACTCAAAGGGCACTAAACATAGAGTGTGAAAACTGAGTTTCCTTGAGAGCTACTTGGAAGCCTGATGGTGTGTGAAGCTAGTGAGCCAAATGGAGTTGTTCTCCCACAAGAACCACTCGGCTGATCCTTCTTCAATATGCCCTTCACCAACATGCAGTGTTTCCTTGATTGAATTAGCTCTCACACCAATAATTGCGTTTAGAGCCTTTGAATTGAGGGCTATCTGAAAACGGCTGTGGCGCTGAAGTTGCCTGTGAATGTGGAGTTGGTGGCATGTGAAACCCGCATGTGGAGCATTGGTCTGTGTGGGATGCTCACCAAGCTTCATTTCAGTCCTAGGCACTCAAAGTCTACTAAGGATAGAGTGTGAAAACTGAGTTTCCTTGAGAGCTGCTTGGAAGCCTAATGCTGTGTGAAGTTAGTGAGCCAAATGGAGTTGTTCTCCCACAAGAACCACTTGGCTGATCCTTCTTCATTATGCCCTTCACCAACATGCAGTGTTTCCTTGATTGAATTAGCTCTCACACCAATATTTGCGTCTAGAGCGTTTGCATTGAGGGCTATCTGAAAACGGCTGTGGCGCTGAAGTTGCCTGTGAATGTGGAGTTGGTGGCATGTGAGATCTGCATGTGGAGCATTCGTTTGTGTGGGATGCTCTACCAGGTTCATTCCTAGATAATGCACTCAAAGGGCACTAAGCATAGAGTGTGAAAACTGAGTTTCCTTGAGAGCTGCTTGGAAGCCTGATGGTGTGTGAAGTTAGTGAGCCAAATGGAGTTGTTCTCCCACAAGAACCACTCGGCTGATCCTTCTTCAATATGCCCTTCACCAACATGCAGTGTTTCCTTGATTGAATTAGCTCTCACACCAATATTTGCGTCTAGAGACTTTGCATTGAGGGCTATCTGAAAACAGCTGTGGCGCTGCATTTGCCTGTGAATGTGGAGTTGGTGGCATGTGAAACCCGCATGTGGAGCATTCGTTTGTGTGGGATGCTCTACCAGGTTCATTCCTAGATAATGCACTCAAAGGGCACTAAGCATAGAGTGTAAAAACTGAGTTTCCTTGAGAGCTGCTTGGAAGCCTGATGCTGTGTGAAGTTAGTGAGCCAAATGGAGTTGTTCTCCCACAAGAACCACTCGGCTGATCCTTCTTCAATAAGCCCTTCACCAACATGCAGTGTTTCCTTGATTGAATTAGCTCTCACACCAATATTTGCGTCTAGAGCCTTTGCATTGAGGGATATCTGATAATGGCTGTGGCGCTGCAGTTGCCTGTGAATGTGGAGTTGGTGGCATGTGAAACCCGCATGTGGAGCATTTGTTTGTGTGGGATGCTCACCAAGCTTCATTTCAGTCCTAGGCACTCAAAGGGCACTAAGCCTAGAGTGTGAAAACTGAGTTTCCTTGAGAGCTGCTTGGAAGCCTGATGGTGTGTGAAGTTAGTGAGCCAAATGGAGTTGTTCTCCCACAAGAACTACTCGGCTGGTCCTTCTGCAATATGCCCTTCAACAACATGCAGTGTTTCCTTGATTGAATTAGCTCTCACACCAATATTTGCGTCTAGAGCCTTTGCATTGAGGGCTATCTGAAAAAAGCTGTGGTGCTGAAGTTGCCTGTGAATGTGGAGTTGGTGGCATGTGAAATCCGCATGTGGAGCATTCGTTTGTGTGGGATGCTCTACCAGCTTCATTTCAGTCCTAGGCACTCAAAGGGCACTAAGCCTAGAGTGTGAAAACTGAGTTTCCTTGAGAGCTGCTTGGAAGCCTGATGGTGTGTGAAGTTAGTGAGCCAAATGGAGTTGTTCTCCCACAAGAACCACTCGGCTGATCCTTCTTCAATATGCCCTTCACCAACATGCAGTGTTTCCTTGATTGAATTAGCTCTCACACCCATATTTGCGTCTAGAGCCTTTGCATTGAGGGCTATCTGAAAATGGCTGTGGCACTGAAGTTGTCTGAGAATGTGGAGTTGGTGGCATGTGAAACCTGCATGTGGAGCATTCGTTTGTGTGGGATGCTCTACCAGGTTCATTCCTAGATAATGCACTCAAAGGGCACTAAGTATAGAGTGTGAAAACTGAGTTTCCTTGAGAGCTACTTGGAAGCCTGATGGTGTGTGAAGCTAGTGAGCCAAATGGAGTTGTTCTCCCACAAGAACCACTCGGCTGATCCTTCTTCAATATGCCCTTCACCAACATGCAGTGTTTCCTTGATTGAATTAGCTCTCACACCAATAATTGCGTTTAGAGCCTTTGTATTGAGGGCTATCTGAAAACGGCTGTGGCGCTGAAGTTGCCTGTGAATGTGGAGTTGGTGGCATGTGAAACCCGCATGTGGAGCATTGGTCTGTGTGGGATGCTCACCAAGCTTCATTTCAGTCCTAGGCACTCAAAGTCTACTAAGGATAGAGTGTGAAAACTGAGTTTCCTTGAGAGCTGCTTGGAAGCCTGATGGTGTGTGAAGTTAGTGAGCCAAATGGAGTTGTTCTCCCACAAGAACTACTCGGCTGATCCTTCTTCAATATGCCCTTCACCAACATGCAGTGTTTCCTTGATTGAATTAGCTCTCACACCAATATTTGCGTCTAGAGCCTTTGCATTGAGGGCTATCTGAAAACGGCTGTGGCGCTGCATTTGCCTGTGAATGTGGAGTTGGTGGCATGTGAAACCCGCATGTGGAGCATTCGTTTGTGTGGGATGCTCTACCAGGTTCATTCCTAGATAATGCACTCAAAGGGCACTAAGCATAGAGCGTAAAAAATGAGTTTCCTTGAGAGCTGTTTGGAAGCCTGATGGTCTGTGAAGTTAGTGAGCCAAATGGAGTTGTTCTCCCACAAGAACCACTCGGCTGATCCTTCTTCAATATGCCCTTCACCAACATGCAGTGTTTCCTTGATTGAATTAGCTCTCACACCAATATTTGCGTCTAGAGACTTTGCATTGAGTGCTATCTGAAAACGGCTGTGGCGCTGAAGTTGCCTGTGAATGTGGAGGTGGTGGCATGTGAAACCCGCATGTGGAGCATTTGTTTCTGTGGGATGCTCTACCAGGTTCATTCCTAGATAATGCACTCAAAGGGCACTAAGCATAGAGCGTAAAAACTGAGTTTCCTTGAGAGCTGCTTGGAAGCCTGATGGTGTGTGAAGTTAGTGAGCCAAATGGAGTTGTTCTCCCACAAGAACCACTGGGCTGATCCTTCTTCAATATGCCCTTCACCAACATGCAGTGTTTCCTTGATTGAATTAGCTCTCACACCAATATTTGCGTCTAGAGCCTTTGCATTGAGGGCTATCTGAAAACGGCTGTGGCGCTGAAGTTGCCTGTGAATGTGGAGTTGGTGGCATGTGAAATCCGCATGTGGAGCATTCGTTTGTGTGGGATGCTCACCAAGCTTCATTTCAATCCTAGGCACTCAAAGGGCACTAAGCATAGAGTGTGAAAACTGAGTTTCCTTGAGAGCTGCTTGGAAGCCTAATGCTGTGTGAAGTTAGTGAGCCAAATGGAGTTGTTCTCCCACAAGAACCACTTGGCTGATCCTTCTTCATTATGCCCTTCACCAACATGCAGTGTTTCCTTGATTGAATTAGCTCTCACACCAATATTTGCGTCTAGAGCGTTTGCATTGAGGGCTATCTGAAAACGGCTGTGGCGCTGAAGTTGCCTGTGAATGTGGAGTTGGTGGCATGTGAGATCTGCATGTGGAGCATTCGTTTGTGTGGGATGCTCTACCAGGTTCATTCCTAGATAATGCACTCAAAGGGCACTAAGCATAGAGTGTGAAAACTGAGTTTCCTTGAGAGCTGCTTGGAAGCCTGATGGTGTGTGAAGTTAGTGAGCCAAATGGAGTTGTTCTCCCACAAGAACCACTCGGCTGATCCTTCTTCAATATGCCCTTCACCAACATGCAGTGTTTCCTTGATTGAATTAGCTCTCACACCAATATTTGCGTCTAGAGACTTTGCATTGAGGGCTATCTGAAAACAGCTGTGGCGCTGCATTTGCCTGTGAATGTGGAGTTGGTGGCATGTGAAACCCGCATGTGGAGCATTCGTTTGTGTGGGATGCTCTACCAGGTTCATTCCTAGATAATGCACTCAAAGGGCACTAAGCATAGAGTGTAAAAACTGAGTTTCCTTGAGAGCTGCTTGGAAGCCTGATGCTGTGTGAAGTTAGTGAGCCAAATGGAGTTGTTCTCCCACAAGAACCACTCGGCTGATCCTTCTTCAATAAGCCCTTCACCAACATGCAGTGTTTCCTTGATTGAATTAGCTCTCACACCAATATTTGCGTCTAGAGCCTTTGCATTGAGGGATATCTGATAATGGCTGTGGCGCTGCAGTTGCCTGTGAATGTGGAGTTGGTGGCATGTGAAACCCGCATGTGGAGCATTTGTTTGTGTGGGATGCTCACCAAGCTTCATTTCAGTCCTAGGCACTCAAAGGGCACTAAGCCTAGAGTGTGAAAACTGAGTTTCCTTGAGAGCTGCTTGGAAGCCTGATGGTGTGTGAAGTTAGTGAGCCAAATGGAGTTGTTCTCCCACAAGAACTACTCGGCTGGTCCTTCTGCAATATGCCCTTCAACAACATGCAGTGTTTCCTTGATTGAATTAGCTCTCACACAAATTTTTGCGTCTAGAGCCTTTGCATTGAGGGCTATCTGAAAAAAGCTGTGGTGCTGAAGTTGCCTGTGAATGTGGAGTTGGTGGCATGTGAGACCTGCATGTGGAGCATTCGTTTGTGTGGGATGCTCTACCAGCTTCATTTCAGTCCTAGGCACTCAAAGGGCACTAAGCCTAGAGTGTGAAAACTGAGTTTCCTTGAGAGCTGCTTGGAAGCCTGATGGTGTGTGAAGTTAGTGAGCCAAATGGAGTTGTTCTCCCACAAGAACCACTCGGCTGATCCTTCTTCAATATGCCCTTCACCAACAGGCAGTGTTTCCTTGATTGAATTAGCTCTCACACCCATATTTGCGTCTAGAGCCTTTGCATTGAGGGCTATCTGAAAATGGCTGTGGCACTGAAGTTGTCTGAGAATGTGGAGTTGGTGGCATGTGAAACCTGCATGTGGAGCATTCGTTTGTGTGGGATGCTCTACCAGGTTCATTCCTAGATAATGCACTCAAAGGGCACTAAGTATAGAGTGTGAAAACTGAGTTTCCTTGAGAGCTCCTTGGAAGCCTGATGGTGGGTGAAGTTAGTGAGCCAAATGGTGTTGTTCTCCCACAAGAACCGCTCGGCTGATCCTTCTTCAATATGCCCTTCACCAACAGGCAGTGTTTCCTTGATTGAATTAGCTCTCACACCAATATTTGCGTCTAGAGCCTTTGCATTGAGGGCTATCTGAAAACGGCTGTGGCGCTGAAGTTGCCTGTGAATGTGGAGTTGGTGGCATGTGAAATCCGCATGTGGAGCATTCGTTTGTGTGGGAAGCTCACCAAGCTTCATTTCAGTCCTAGGCACTCAAAGGGCACTAAGCATAGAGTGTGAAAACTGAGTTTCCTTGAGAGCTGCTTGGAAGCCTGATGGTGTGTGAAGTTAGTGAGCCAAATGGAGTTGTTCTCCCACAAGAAACACTCGGCTGGTCCTACTTCAATATGCCCTTCAATAACATGCAGTGTTTCCTTGATTGAATTAGCTCTCACACCAATATTTGCGTCTAGAGCCTTTGCATTGAGGGCTATCTGAAAAAAGCTGTGGCGCTGAAGTTGCCTGTGACTGTGGAGTTGGTGGCATGTGAAACCCGCATGTGGAGCATTCGTTTGTGTGGGATGCTCTACCAGGTTCATTCCTAGATAATGCACTCAAAGGGCACTAAGCATAGAGTGTGAAAACTGAGTTTCCTTGAGAGCTGCTTGGAAGCCTGATGATGTATGAATTTAGTGAGCCAAATGGAGTTGTTCTCCCACAAGAACCACTCGGCTGATCCTTCTTCAATATGCCCTTCACCAACATGCAGTGTTTCCTTGATTGAATTAGCTCTCACACCAATATTTGCGTCTAGAGCCTTTGCATTGAGGGCTATCTGAAAACGGCTGTGGCGCTGAAGTTGCCTGTGAATGTGGAGTTGGTGGCATGTGAAACCCACATATGGAGCATTCGTTTGTGTGGGATGCTCACCAAGCTTCATTTCAGTCCTAGGCACTCAAAGGGCACTAAGCATAGAGTGTAAAAACTGAGTTTCCTTGAGAGCTGCTTGGAAGCCTGATGCTGTGTGAAGTTAGTGAGCCAAATGGAGTTGTTCTCCCACAAGAACTACTCGGCTGGTCCTTCTTCAATATGCCCTTCACCAACATGCAGTGTTTCCTTGATTGAATTAGCTCTCACACCAATATTTGCGTCTAGAGCCTTTGCATTGAGGGCTATCTGAAAACGGCTGTGGCGCTGCAGTTGCCTGTGAATGTGGAGTTGGTGGCATGTGAAACCCGCATGTGGAGCATTTGTTTGTGTGGTATGCTCACCTAGCTTCATTTCAGTCCTAGGCACTCAAAGGGCACTAAACATAGAGTGTGAAAACTGAGTTTCCTTGAGAGCTACTTGGAAGCCTGATGGTGTGAGAAGCTAGTGAGCCAAATGGAGTTGTTCTCCCACAAGAACCACTCGGCTGATCCTTCTTCAATATGCCCTTCACCAACATGCAGTGTTTCCTTGATTGAATTAGCTCTCACACCAATATTTGCGTCTAGAGCCTTTGCATTGAGGGCTATCTGAAAACGGCTGTGGTGCTGAAGTTGCCTTTGAATGTGGAGTTGGTGGCATGTGAGACCTGCATGTGGAGCATTCGTTTGTGTGGGATGCTCTACCACCTTCATTTCAGTCCTAGGCACTCAAAGGGCACTAAGCCTAGAGTGTGAAAACTAAGTTTCCTTGAGAGCTGCTTGGAAGCCTGATGGTGTGTGAAGTTAGTGAGCCAAATGGAGTTGTTCTCCCACAAGAACCACTCGGCTGATCAATCTTCAAAATGCCCTTCACCAACATGCAGTGTTTCCTTGATTGAATTAGATCTCACACCAATATTTGCGTCTAGAGACTTTGCATTGAGGGCTATCTGAAAACGGCTGTGGCGCTGCAGTTGCCTGTGACTGTGGAGTTGGTGGCATGTGAAACCCGCATGTGGAGCATTCGTTTGTGTGGGATGCTCTACCAGGTTCATTCCTAGATAATGCACTCAAAGGGCACTAAGCATAGAGTGTGAAAACTGAGTTTCCTTGAGAGCTGCTTGGAAGCCTGATGGTGTGTGAAGTTAGTGAGCCAAATGGAGTTGTTCTCCCACAAGAACCACGGTTGATCAATCTTCAAAATGCCCTTCACCAACATGCAGTGTTTCATTGATTGAATTAGATCTCACACCAATATTTGCGTCTAGAGACTTTGCATTGAGGGCTATCTGAAAACGGCTGTGGCGCTGCAGTTGCCTGTGACTGTGGAGTTGGTGGCATGTGAAACCCGCATGTGGAGCATTCGTTTGTGTGGGATCCTCTACCAGGTTCATTCCTAGATAATGCACTCAAAGGGCACTAAGCACAGAGCGTGAAAACTGAGTTTCCTTGAGAGCTGCTTGGAAGCCTGATGGTGTATGAAGTTAGTGAGCCAAATGGAGTTGTTCTCCCACAAGAAGCACTCGGCTGATCCTTCTGCAATATGCCCTTCTCCAACATGCAGTGTTTCCTTGATTGAATTAGCTCTCACACAAATATTTGCGTCTAGAGCCTTTGCATTGAGGGCTATCTGAAAACGGCTGTGGCGCTGCAGTTGCCTGTGAATGTGGAGTTGGTGGCATGTGAAACCCGCATGTGGAGCATTTGTTTGTGTGGTATGCTCACCTAGCTTCATTTCAGTCCTAGGCACTCAAAGGGCACTAAACATAGAGTGTGAAAACTGAGTTTCCTTGAGAGCTACTTGGAAGCCTGATGGTGTGAGAAGCTAGTGAGCCAAATGGAGTTGTTCTCCCACAAGAACCACTCGGCTGATCCTTCTTCAATATGCCCTTCACCAACATGCAGTGTTTCCTTGATTGAATTAGCTCTCACACCAATATTTGCGTCTAGAGCCTTTGCATTGAGGGCTATCTGAAAACGGCTGTTGTGCTGAAGTTGCCTTTGAATGTGGAGTTGGTGGCATGTGAGACCTGCATGTGGAGCATTCGTTTGTGTGGGATGCTCTACCACCTTCATTTCAGTCCTAGGCACTCAAAGGGCACTAAGCCTAGAGTGTGAAAACTAAGTTTCCTTGAGAGCTGCTTGGAAGCCTGATGGTGTGTGAAGTTAGTGAGCCAAATGGAGTTGTTCTCCCACAAGAACCACTCGGCTGATCAATCTTCAAAATGCCCTTCACCAACATGCAGTGTTTCCTTGATTGAATTAGATCTCACACCAATATTTGCGTCTAGAGACTTTGCATTGAGGGCTATCTGAAAACGGCTGTGGCGCTGCAGTTGCCTGTGACTGTGGAGTTGGTGGCATGTGAAACCCGCATGTGGAGCATTCGTTTGTGTTGGATGCTCTACCAGGTTCATTCCTAGATAATGCACTCAAAGGGCACTAAGCATAGAGTGTAAAAACTGAGTTTCCTTGAGAGCTGCTTGGAAGCCTGATGGTGTGTGAAGTTAGTGAGCCAAATGGAGTTGTTCTCCCACAAGAACCACTGGGCTGATCCTTCTTCAATATGCCCTTCACCAACATGCAGTGTGTCCTTGATTGAATTAGCTCTCACACCCATATTTGCGTCTAGAGCCTTTGCATTGAGGCCTATCTGAAAATGGCTGTGGCGCTGAAGTTGCCTGTGACTGTGGAGTTGGTGGCATGTGAAACCCGCATGTGGAGCATTCGTTTGTGTGGGATGCTCACCAAGCTTCATTTCAGTCCTAGGCACTCAAAGGGCACTAAGCCTAGAGTGTGAAAACTGAGTTTCCTTGAGAGCTGCTTGGAAGCCTGATGGTGTGTGAAGCTAGTGAGCCAAATGGAGTTGTTCTCCCACAAGAACCACTCGGCTGATCCTTCTGCAATATGCCCTTCACCAACATGCAGTGTTTCCTTGATTGAATTAGCTCTCACACCAATATTTGCGTCTAGAGCCTTTGCATTGAGGCCTATCTGAAAACGGCTGTGGCTCTGCATTTGCCTGTGAATGTGGAGTTGGTGGCATGTGAAACCCGCATGTGGAGCATTCGTTTGTGTGGGATGCTCTACCAGGTTCATTCCTAGATAATGCACTCAAAGGGCACTAAGCATAGAGTGTAAAAACTGAGTTTCCTTGAGAGCTGCTTGGAAGCCTGATGGTGTGTGAAGTTAGTGAGCCAAATGGAGTTGTTCTCCCACAAGAACCACTCGGCTGATCCTTCTTCAATATGCTCTTCACCAACATGCAGTGTTTCCTTGATTGAATTAGCTCTCACACCAATATTTGCGTCTAGAGCCTTTGCATTGAGGGCTATCTGAAAACGGCAGTGGTGCTGAAGTTGCCTTTGAATGTGGAGTTGGTTTCATGTGAGACCTGCATGTGGAGCATTCGTTTGTGTGGGATGCTCTACCAGCTTCATTTCAGTCCTAGGCACTCAAAGTTCACTAAGCATAGAGTGTGAAAACTGAGTTTCCTTGAGAGCTGCTTGGAAGCCTGATGGTGTGTGAAGTTAGTGAGCCAAATGGAGTTGTTCTCCCACAAGAACCACTCGGCTGATCCTTCTTCAATATGCCCTTCACCAACATGCAGTGTTTCCTTGATTGAATTAGATCTCACACGAATATTTGCGTCTAGAGCCTTTGCATTGAGGGCTATCTGAAAACGGCTGTGGTGCTGAAGTTGCCTGTGAATGTGGAGTTGGTGGCATGTGAGACCTGCCTGTGGAGCATTCGTTTGTGTGGGATGCTCTACCAGCTTCATTTCAGTCCTAGGCACTCAAAGGGCACTAAGCATAGAGTGTGAAAACTGAGTTTTCTTGAGAGCTGCTTGGAAGCCTGATGGTGTGTGAAGTTAGTGAGCCAAATGGAGTTGTTCTCCCACAAGAACCACTCGGCTGATCCTTCTTCAATATGCCCTTCACCAACATGCAGTGTTTCCTTGATTGAATTAGCTCTCACACCAATATTTGCGTCTAGAGCCTTTGTATTGAGGGCTATCTGAAAACGGCTGTGGCGCTGCATTTGCCTGTGAATGTGGAATTGGTGGCATGTGAGACCTGCATGTGGAGCATTCGTTTGTGTTGGATGCTCTACCAGGTTCATTCCTAGATAATGCACTCAAAGGGCACTAAGCATAGAGTGTAAAAACTGAGTTTCCTTGAGAGCTGCTGGGAAGCCTGATGGTGTGTGAAGTTAGTGAGCCAAATGGAGTTGTTCTCCCACAAGAACCACTCGGCTGATCCTTCTTCAATACGCCCTTCACCAACAGGCAGTGTGTCCTTGATTGAATTAGCTCTCACACCCATATTTGCGTCTAGAGCCTTTGCATAGAGGGCTATCTGAAAACGGCTGTGGCGCTGAAGTTGCCTGTGAATGTGGAGTTGGTGGCATGTGAAACCCGCATGTGGAGCATTCGTTTGTGTGGGATGCTCACCAAGCTTCATTTCAGTCCTAGGCACTCAAAGGGCACTAAGCCTAGAGTGTGAAAACTGAGTTTCCTTGAGAGCTGCTTGGAAGCCTGATGGTGTGTGAAGCTAGTGAGCCAAATGGAGTTGTTCTCCCACAAGAACCACTCGGCTGATCCTTCTTCAATATGCCCTTCACCAACATGCAGTGTGTCCTTGATTGAATTAGCTCTCACACCAATATTTGCGTCTAGAGCCTTTGCATTGTGGGCTATCTGAAAATGGCTGTGGCGCTGAAGTTGCCTGTGAATGTGGAGGTGGTGGCATGTGAAACCCGCATGTGGAGCATTCGTTTGTGTAGGATGCTCTAGCAGCTTCATTTTAGTCCTAGGCACTCAAAGGGCACTAAGCCTAGAGTGTGAAAACTGAGTTTCCTTGAGAGCTGCTTGGAAGCCTGATGGTGTGTGAAGTTAGTGAGCCAAATGGAGTTGTTCTCCCACAAGAACCACTCGGCTGATCCTTCTTCAATATGCCCTTCACCAACAGGCAGTGTTTCCTTGATTGAATTAGCTCTCACACAAATATTTGCGTCTAGAGCCTTTCCATTGAGGGCTATCTGAAAACGGCTTTGGCGCTGCATTTGCCTGTGAATGTGGAGTTGGTGGCATGTGAAACCCGCATGTGGAGCATTCGTTTGTGTGGGATGCTCTACCAGGTTCATTCCTAGATAATGCACTCAAAGGGCACTAAGCATAGAGTGTGAAAACTGAGTTTCCTTGAGAGCTGCTTGGAAGCCTGATGGTGTGTGAAGTTAGTGAGCCAAATGGAGTTGTTCTCCCACAAGAACCACTCGGCTGATCCTTCTGCAATATGCCCTTCACCAACATGCAGTGTTTCCTTGATTGAATTAGCTCTCACACCAATATTTGCGTCTAGAGCCTTTGCATTGAGGGCTATCTGAAAACGGCTGTGGCGCTGCATTTGCCTGTGAATGTGAAGTTGGTGGCATGTGAAACCCGCATGTGGAGCATTCGTTTGTGTGGGATGCTCTACCAGGTTCATTCCTAGATAATGCACTCAAAGGGCACTAAGCACAGAGCGTGAAAACTGAGTTTCCTTGAGAGCTGCTTGGAAGCCTGATGGTGTATGAAGTTAGTGAGCCAAATGGAGTTGTTCTCCCACAAGAACCACTCGGCTGATCCTTCTTCAATATGCCCTTCACCAACATGCAGTGTTTCCTTGATTGAATTAGCTCTCACACCAATATTTGCGTCTAGAGCCTTTGCATTGAGGGCTATCTGAAAACGGCTGTGGCGCTGCAGTTGCCTGTGAATGTGGAGTTGGTGGCATGTGAAACCCGCATGTGGAGCATTTGTTTGTGTGGTATGCTCACCTAGCTTCATTTCAGTCCTAGGCACTCAAAGGGCACTAAACATAGAGTGTGAAAACTGAGTTTCCTTGAGAGCTCCTTGGAAGCCTGATGGTGTGTGAAGCTAGTGAGCCAAATGGAGTTGTTCTCCCACAAGAACCACTCGGCTGATCCTTCTTCAATATGCCCTTCACCAACATGCAGTGTGTCCTTGATTGAAATAGCTCTCACACCAATATTTGCGTCTAGAGCCTTTGCATTGAGGGCTATCTGAAAACGGCTGTGGTGCTGAAGTTGCCTTTGAATGTGGAGTTGTTGGCATGTGAGACCTGCATGTGGAGCATTCGTTTGTGTGGGATGCTCTACCACCTTCATTTCAGTCCTAGGCACTCAAAGGGCACTAAGCCTAGAGTGTGAAAACTAAGTTTCCTTGAGAGCTGCTTGGAAGCCTGATGGTGTGTGAAGTTAGTGAGCCAAATGGAGTTGTTCTCCCACAAGAACCACTCGGCTGATCCTTCTTCAATATGCTCTTCACCAACAGGCAGTGTTTCCTTGATTGAATTAGCTCTCACACCAATATTTGCGTCTAGAGCCTTTACATTGAGGGCTATCTGAAAACGGCTGTGGCGCTGAAGTTGCCTGTGAATGTGGAGTTGGTGGCATGTGAAACCCGCATGTGGAGCATTTGTTTGTGTGGATGCTCTACCAGTTTCATTCCTAGATAATGCACTCAAAGGGCACTAAGCCTAGAGTGTGAAAACTGAGTTTCCTTGAGTGCTGCTTGGAAGCCTGATGGTGTGTGAAGTTAGTGAGCCAAATGGAGTTGTTCTCCCACAAGAACCACTCGGCTGATCCTTCTTCAATATGCCCTTCACCAACATGCAGTGTTTCCTTGATTGAATTAGCTCTCACACCAATATTTGCGTCTAGAGCCTTTGCATTGAGGCCTATCTGAAAACGGCTGTTGTGCTGAAGTTGCCTGTGAATGTGGAGTTGGTGGCATTTGAGACCTGCATGTGGAGCATTTGTTTGTGTGGGATGCTCTACAAGCTTCATTTCAGTCCTAGGCACTCAAAGGGAACTAAGCCTAGAGTGTGAAAACTAAGTTTCCTTGAGAGCTGCTTGGAAGCCTGATGGTGTGTGAAGTTAGTGAGCCAAATGGAGTTGTTCTCCCACAAGAACCACTGGGCTGATCCTTCTTCAATATGCCCTTCACCAACATGCAGTGTTTCCTTGATTGAATTAGCTCTCACACCAATATTTGCTTCTAGAGCCTTTGCATTGAGGGCTATCTGAAAACGGCCGTGGCGCTGCAGTTGCCTGTGAATGTGGAGTTGGTGGCATGTGAAACCCGCATGTAGAGCATTCATTTGTGTGGGATGCTCTACCAGGTTCATTTCAGTCCTAGGCACTCAAAGTGCACTAAGCCTAGAGTGTGAAAACTGAGTTTCCTTGAGAGCTGCTTGGAAGCCTGATGGTGTGTGAAGTTAGTGAGCCAAATGGAGTTGTTCTCCCACAAGAACCACTCGGCTGATCCTTCTGCAATATGCCCTTCAACAACATGCAGTGTTTCCTTGATTGAATTAGCTCTCACACCAATATTTGCGTCTAGAGCCTTTGCATTGAGGGCTATCTGAAAACGGCTGTGGCGCTGAAGTTGCCTGTGAATGTGGAGTTGGTGGCATGTGAAACCCGCATGTGGAGCATTTGTTTGTGTGGATGCTCTACCAGTTTCATTCCTAGATAATGCACTCAAAGGGCACTAAGCCTAGAGTGTGAAAACTGAGTTTCCTTGAGAGCTGCTTGGAAGCCTGATGGTGTGTGAAGTTAGTGAGCCAAATGGAGTTGTTCTCCCACAAGAACCACTCGGCTGATCCTCTTGCAATATGCCCTTCACCAACATGCAGTGTTTCCTTGATTGAATTAGCTCTCACACCAATATTTGCGTCTAGAGCCTTTGCATTGAGGGCTATTTGAAAACGGCTGTGGCGCTGCATTTGCCTGTGAATGTGGAGTTGGTGGCATGTGAAACCCGCATGTGGAGCATTTGTTTGTGTGGGATGCTCTACCAGGTTGATTCCTAGATAATGCACTCAAAGGGCACTAAGCATAGAGCGTGAAAACTGAGTTTCCTTGAGAGCTGCTTGGAAGCCTGATGGTGTGTGAAGTTAATGAGCCAAATGGAGTTGTTCTCCCACAAGAACCACTCGGCTGGTCCTTCTGCAATATGCCCTTCAACAACATGCAGTGTTTCCTTGATTGAATTAGCTCTCACACCAATATTTGCGTCTAGAGCCTTTGCATTGAGGGCTATCTGAAAACGGCTGTGGCGCTGCATTTGCCTGTGAATGTGGAGTTGGTGGCATGTGAAACCCGCATGTGGAGCATTTGTTTGTGTGGGATGCTCTACCAGGTTGATTCCTAGATAATGCACTCAAAGGGAACTAAGCCTAGAGTGTGAAAACTGAGTTTCCTTGAGAGCTGCTTGGAAGCCTGATGGTGTGTGAAGTTAGTGAGCCAAATGGAGTTGTTCTCCCACAAGAACCACTCGGCTGATCCTTCTTCAATATGTCCTTCACCAACATGCAGTGTTTCCTTGATTGTATTAGCTCTCACACCAATATTTGCGTCTAGAGCCTTTGCATTGAGGGCTATCTGAAAACGGCTGTGGCGCTGAAGTTGCCTGTGAATGTGGAGTTGGTGGCATGTGAAACCCGCATGTGGAGCATTCGTTTGTGTGGATGCTCTACCAGTTTCATTCCTAGATAATGCACTCAAGGGGCACTAAGCATAGAGCGTGAAAACTGAGTTTCCTTGAGAGCTGCTTGGAAGCCTGATGGTGTGTGAAGTTAGTGAGCCAAATGGAGTTGTTCTCCCACAAGAACCACTCGGCTGGTCCTTCTGCAATATGCCCTTCAACAACATGCAGTGTTTCCTTGATTGAATTAGCTCTCACACCAATATTTGCGTCTAGAGCCTTTGCATTGAGGGCTATCTGAAAACGGCTGTGGCGCTGCATTTGCCTGTGACTGTGGAGTTGGTGGCATGTGAAACCCGCATGTGGAGCATTTGTTTGTGTGGGATGCTCTACCAGGTTGATTCCTAGATAATGCACTCAAAGGGAACTAAGCCTAGAGTGTGAAAACTGAGTTTCCTTGAGAGCTGCTTGGAAGCCTGATGGTGTGTGAAGTTAGTGAGCCAAATGGAGTTGTTCTCCCACAAGAACCACTCGGCTGATCCTTCTTCAATATGTCCTTCACCAACATGCAGTGTTTCCTTGATTGTATTAGCTCTCACACCAATATTTGCGTCTAGAGCCTTTGCATTGAGGGCTATCTGAAAACGGCTGTGGCGCTGAAGTTGCCTGTGAATGTGGAGTTGGTGGCATGTGAAACCCGCATGTGGAGCATTCGTTTGTGTGGATGCTCTACCAGTTTCATTCCTAGATAATGCACTCAAGGGGCACTAAGCATAGAGTGTGAAAACTGAGTTTCCTTGAGAGCTGCTTGGAAGCCTGATGGTGTGTGAAGTTAGTGAGCCAAATGGAGTTGTTCTCCCACAAGAACCACTCGGCTGATCCTTCTTCAATATGCCCTTCACCAACATGCAGTGTTTCCTTGATTGAATTAACTCTCACACCAATATTTGCGTCTAGAGCCTTTGCATTGAGGGCTATCTGAAAACGGCTGTGGCGCTTAAGTTGCCTGTGAATGTGGAGTTGGTGACATGTGAAACCAGCATGTGGAGCATTTGTTTGTGTGGGAAGCTCACCAAGCTTCATTTCAGTCCTAGGCACTCAAAGGGCACTAAGCATAGAGTGTGAAAACTGAGTTTTCTTGAGAGCTGCTTGGAAGCCTGATGGTGTGTGAAGTTAGTGAGCCAAATGGAGTTGTTCTCTCACAAGAACCACTCGGCTGATCCTTCTTCAATATGCCCTTCACCAACATGCAGTGTTTCCTTGATTGAATTAGCTCTCACACCAATATTTGCGTCTAGAGCCTTTGCATTGAGGGCTATCTGAAAACGGCCGTGGCGCTGCAGTTGCCTGTGAATGTGGAGTTGGTGACATGTGACACCCGCATGTGGAGCATTCGTTTGTGTGGGATGCTCACCAAGCTTCATTTCAGTCCTAGCCACTCAAAGGGCACTAAGCCTAGAGTGTAAAAACTGAGTTTCCTTGAGAGCTGCTTGGAAGCCTGATGGTTTTTGAAGTTAGTGAGCCAAATGGAGTTGTTCTCCCACAAGAACCACTCGGCTGATCCTCCTGCAATATGCCCTTCAACAACATGCAGTGTTTCCTTGATTGAATTAGCTCACACACCAATATTTGCGTCTAGAGCCTTTGCATTGAGGGCTATCTGAAAACGGCCGTATCGCTGCATTTGCCTGTGAATGTGGAGTTGCTGGCATGTGAAACCCGCATGTGGAGCATTCGTTTGTGTGGGATGCTCACCAAGCTTCATTTCAGTCCTAGCCACTCAAAGGGCACTAAGCCTAGAGTGTAAAAACTGAGTTTCCTTGAGAGCTGCTTGGAAGCCTGATGGTTTTTGAAGTTAGTGAGCCAAATGGAGTTGTTCTCCCACAAGAACCACTTGGCTGATCCTCCTGCAATATGCCCTTCAACAACATGCAGTGTTTCCTTGATTGAATTAGCTCACACACCAATATTTGCGTCTAGAGCCTTTGCATTGAGGGCTATCTGAAAACGGCTGTGGCGCTGCATTTGCCTGTGAATGTGGAGTTGGTGGCATGTGAAACCCGCATGTGGAGCATTTGTTTGTGTGGGATGCTCTACCAGGTTCATTCCTAGATAATGCACTCAAAGGGCACTAAGCATACAGCGTGAAAACTGAGTTTCCTTGAGAGCTGCTTGGAAGCCTGATGGTGTGTGAAGTTAGTGAGCCAAATGGAGTTGTTCTCCCACAAGAACCACTCGGCTGATCCTTCTTCAATATGCCCTTCACCAACATGCAGTGTTTCCTTGATTGAATTAGCTCTCACACCAATATTTGCGTCTAGAGCCTTTGCATTGAGGGCTATCTGAAAACGGCTGTGGCGCTGCAGTTGCCTGTGAATGTGGAGTTGGTGGCATGTGAAACCCGCATGTGGAGCATTTGTTTGTGTGGGATGCTCTACCAGGTTGATTCCTAGATAATGCACTCAAAGGGCACTAAGCATAGAGCGTGAAAACTGAGTCTCGGAGGTGGAAAAAGATGGCCGACTGCAGAGAGCTGGTGTAGGGTGGAGTAGGGAAGGAGGGGAGCCGATCCAGCAGAGAAACAGGCCAGGAGGTGCGAAACTGTAGGGAGAAGAACGAGAAGGTCACTGGAGTTCACTAAAGCAAGAAGATCTACACAGCGTGAAGGAACAGCCGCAAAAAGTAGGAAAGAAAATACAGCACGCCGCGAGAAACCTGGTGAGTCACGATCCCAGGCAGGGGGAAGGCGGCGGAGGCTCAACCGCCCCAGGGAAAACAGAGGCGGCTGGAAGGATAGGCGCCCACACCGACAGGGGCACCAGTCCCCTGGAAGGCAGGAGCCCCCAGAGGAGGCTACTGGACTGATCATTGGGTGCATCATCCCTGCAGAAGTGGAGGAAAAGCAGGGGAGATTTCCCAGAGGCTTGCCTACCCGCTGCTCAGCGGCGGTGGGAGAGTGCAGAGGGAACAGGAGCGGCGCTGTGGGACTGGGACTCAGAGATACCCATATCGGCTCCGAGCTGTGGACTGGCTGCGGGAGAGTCAGTGGATCCTGTTGCTGGACTAGCCCTGAGCCCCAGAGGCTGGGCAACGCTCGACAGGGCCTCACGTCCTGGGCAGAGGAGCAGACTAGTGGGGGCACATCTCACCGCAAGGGCTCTGTGCCTCTCAGAGATCCGCTTCTACCCTTGAGAGAGTGCAGCTGAGGAAGTGGCTTCTTCAGGGCAGAGTCCCCAGCTGGGCTCAGCTAGAGAGGCCAGACCAGAGCGGGCTCAGCTGAACTGGCCGGACAGGTTTTCCCAGCAGGAGCCCACTCGGAAAGACCTGCCTGCGGTGTTGCAGCGGAGCAGCGCTTCCGAGTTTGGCACTGGGGCCGCGGAGATTTCCAGCCCAGCACAGGCCGGGGTTGGGGATTTTAGACTCCGAGCAGCAGGAGCCCCTGCTGTGCTAACCTCAAGCCCTGAAGGAGAGTCTCGGCTCAGCACTGAGGCGGAGACCCCCGCTGTATTAGCCTTATGACCCAAAGCCCAGGCGCGGCTCAGCAGAGTGAATCTGTAGGGCACTGCCTTTGAGAGGGAGCCACAGGGGAAGGGGCCTGGCACTGGGGCTGGCCCACAAAGCCTCCTGACCCAGCTCAGGGCTGTGATCTACAGACCCTGAAAGCAGCTGGTGACTCAGGCAGTAAGCCCTGCTGGGCTCAGCCGGAGACCCCAAACCAGAGCCGGCTCAGCTGAATCACCGCTAAAATCTCAAAACAACAAGAAGCAAAAACACAATGAGGAGAAGTATCAGAAAAAGCAATGACCCAGAGGAAAGATCAAGCACTCCCTCCCAATACAACCAAAAACTAATCTCAATATCTGAGATGCAAGATGAAGACATAGAGGAACTATCAGATAAGGACTTTAAGAAGCTAATGATGAAATTCGTCAGAGAGAGTGAAAAGCGCTGGGAAGAGTCTAAGGCATTCGAAAACCATATCACTGCAGAAATAAATCAAATCAAAAAGGGAATGCTCGATATAGAGCACAAAATTGAAAGCCTAACCAACAGAATGAACACAGCAGAGGACAGAATATCAGAATTGGAAGACAATCAGAATGAAAGGCAGCAGCTCATCAAACAGTTGGAGACAAATCTAGAGAAAGCCAATAGGTCCATACAGGAAATGAAAGACAACCTCAAAAAATCAAATATTAGAATAATAGGCCTTCCCGAAGGAGTGGAAAAGGAGACAGGCTTGCAACGGGTGCTCAATGAGATAATACAGGAGAACTTCCAGAATATTGGAAATATAAATCCAGCACAAATCCAGGAAGGGCAAAGAACCCCCAGGAGATACGACCCAAACAAATCGTCTCCCAGACATGTGGTCCTCAAGCTACCTTCAAGTGAACACAAGGAAACCATTCTAAGACAAGTAAGAAAAAAGGATAAGATTACTTTCAGGGGAAGGGAAATCAGGATCACAGCCGACCTATCAGAAGAAACGCTCCAAGCAAGGAGAGAATGGGGTAAAATCTATCAAATCCTGAAACAAAACAACTGCCAACCAAGAATAATGTACCCAGCAAAGCTCTCATTTATATTTGAGAATGAAATTAAATACTTCAACAGTAAAGAGAAACTCGAAGAATACATCAACACGAAACCAGCTCTGGAAAATCTCCTCAGGAAGGTGCTAAACCCAGAAAGAAAAAATACAAACCAAAATCAAAGATGGCAAATGGGAAGACCTCCCCACTAAAATCCATACAAGAAAAGTCAACCAATCAAGAACTCTAATAGTCGCAAATACACACTTGCATACTTACACTCATGGCAGCCCAAAACCAATTCCTTTCAATATTATCTCTAAACACAAATGGCTTAAACTCACCAATCAAAAGGCATAGATTAACGGAATGGATCATCAAACAGCACCCAACTATATGTTGTCTACAAGAGACACATCTAACCAGAAAATCCTGTAAGAAATTTAAAGTGAAAGGATGGAAAAAGACATTTCATGCCAATGGACGAGAAAAAAAGGCTGGCGTAGCTGTTCTAATCTCAGATGACCTAGACTTCAAGCTGACAGACATCAAAAAGGACAGAGAAGGACATTATATATTGGTGAAGGGACTGATCCATCAAGAAGTAATTACAATCGTGAACATATATGCACCTAATTCCAATGCGCCTAGCTTCGTGAAGCAACTACTTACAGAATTAAGGGGAGACATAGATACACACACAATAATAGTGGGTGATCTTAACACCCCACTAACAACTATAGACAGATCAACAAAACAAAAACTCAACAAAGAAACAACAGAGCTCGTACAAACATTAGAACAACTAGACTTGGTAGACATTTATAGAATTTTTTATCCTAAGACCACAGATTATACATTTTTTTCAGCAGTGCATGGCACCTTCTCCAGGATCGACCACATGATAGGACACAAAGCAAATCTAAATAACTTCAAAAAGATAGGAATCATACCATGTACCCTCTCAGACCACCATGGAATGAAACTGGAAATCAGCAATTCAAAATGTCCCAGGAAATATAGAAACTCTTGGAGGCTGAACAATATGCTATTAAACGAACAATGGGTCAGGGAAGAAATTAAAGATGAGATCAAAAAATTTATGGAAACCAATGAAAACTCTGACACAACATTCCAAAACTTGTGGGACACTGCCAAAGCAGTGCTACGGGGTAAACTCATCGCAATTGGAGCTCATGTCAAGGCCCAAGAGAGTCGCCAAATACAGGAACTAACCACACACCTCCAGGAATTGGAAAAGCAGCAGCAGATGAGCCCCACACACAACAGGAAACAAGAAATCATCAAAACAAGGGAGGAAATCAACCAGATAGAAATAAAAAAAACCATACACAAAATCAACGAATCAAAAAGCTGGTTTTTTGAAAAGATAAACAAAATAGACACCCCGCTGGCCCGTCTGACAAAGAAAAAACAAGAGAAAGCAAGAATTAACAGCATCAAAGATGAAAAAGGCAACATAACAACAGACATTACAACCATTAAGAACATAATCAGAAATTACTACAAAGCACTGTACTCCAACAAATCAGAAGACCACCAAGAAATGGAAAAGTTCTTAGACTCACACAACCTGCCAAAACTTAGCCCAGAGGCAACAATCAACCTGAACAAACCCATAACTGAAGCAGAGATTGAATCAGTGATTAAAGACCTCCCAACAAAGAAAAGCCCAGGCCCAGACGGCTTCACTACAGAATTCTACAAAACATTCCGAACAGAACTAACTCCAATCCTCTACAAACTCTTCAAAACAATAGAAAAGGAAGCAACCCTTCCAAACTCATTCTATGAAGCCAACATTACCTTAATCCCAAAACCGGGCAGAGATCCTACAGAGAAAGAAAACTACAGACCTATCTCTTTGATGAACATTGATGCTAAGATTCTCAACAAAATCCTAGCCAACAGAATTCAAAAACACATCAGACAGATCATTCATCCAGATCAAGTAGGATTCATCCCTGGAATGCAGGGATGGTTCAACATTCGCAAATCCATAAATGTGATACACCACATCCAAAAACTGAAAAACAAGAATCACATGATAGTATCAATAGATGCAGAAAAAGCTTTCGACAAAATCCAGCACAACTTCCTGCTAAAGACCCTAACCAAGGTAGGCATAGATGGAAAAATCCACAACATAATCAAAGCAATATATGAAAAACCCAATGCCAGCATCATACTGAATGGAGAAAAACTGGAACCCTTCCCACTGAGATCTGGAACAAGACAGGGATGTCCGCTTTCTCCGCTGCTATTCAACATAGTTCTAGAGGTACTCGCTGAGGCCATAAGACAAGAAAAAGAAATCAAAGGAATCCAAATGGGAAATGAAGAAGTCAAGCTTTCACTATATGCAGATGACATGATTCTTTATATGGAAGAGCCAAAAGGCTCAACACAGAGACTACTAGAACTTATACGAGAGTTTGGTAGAGTGGCAGGGTACAAAATTAATGAACAAAAATCAACAGCCATAGTGTATGCTAACAGCCCCAAGTTGGAAAAAGATCTAACCAGCAAGATACCATTCAAAGTAACAAAGGAAAGCATGAAGTATCTGGGAATTAACCTAACCAAAAATGTAGGAGACCTATTCGAGGAAAACTACAAACTACTTAAAAAAGAAATTGAACAAGATCTAGAAAGATGGAGTAACATCCCATGCTCCTGGATAGGTAAAATCAATATCATTAAAATGTCTATACTGCCAAAAGCAATATATACATTCAATGCAATCCCAATCAAATTGCCCAAAACATTCTTCACAGACCTGGAAACAATGATCCAAAGGTTCATCTGGAAACACAAAAAACCACGAATAGCTAGAACCATTCTCAAGAACAGGAAGTTAGCAGGGGGAATCACAGTTCCGGACCTCTGGACATACTATAGGGCAGTGGTTATCAAAACAGCCTGGTACTGGCACAAAAATAGAGAAGAAGATCAATGGAGCAGAATAGAAACACCAGATGGGAACCCACAGAAATACAGCCAAATAATCTTTGACAAAAAGACAAACGACAACCCAGGCAAATGGGAAGGTCTGTTCAATAAATGCTGTTGGGACAACTGGTTGATAGCCTGCAGAAACAAAAAGATAGACCCACATCTCTCACCATATACTAAGATCAAATCCAAATGGATAAAAGATTTAAACCTACATCCAGAAACCTTCAAACTTTTGGAAGAAAATGTTGGAAACACACTGGAACACTTAGGGGTAGGCCCTCACTTCCTAAAAAAGACTCCAAATGCAGTAGAAATCAAGACCAAAATAAACAATTGGGACCTCATCAAACTAAGAAGCTTCTGTACAGCTAGAGAAACAATCAACAAAGTAAAAAGGCAACCCACAGAATGGGAGAAGATCTTCGCACACGACTTAGGTGATAGAGGGCTGATCTCCAGAATATACAAAGAGCTACAAAACAACCAAAATGTCAAAACAAACAAGCCACTCAAGAAATGGGCACGGGAAATGGGCAAACACTTCACAAAGGAACAAACCCAAATGGCAAATAAACATATGAAAAAATGCTCAAGTTCCCTGGCAATAAGGGAAATCCAAATTAAAACATCAATGAGGTACCACCTAACGCCAGTAAGACTGGCCCACATGAATAAAAGCACCAACAACACTTGTTGGCGAGGTTGCGGGGAAAAGGGAACCCTACTCCACTGCTGGTGGGGCTGCAGGCTGGTACAGCCTCTATGGAAATCAGTATGGAGAACATTCAAACAACTCAAATACAACATACCGTATGACCCGGCAATAGCACTCCTAGGAATATATCCAGAACACTTGTTTTATGAGAAACCAACATGCACTCCTATGCTCATAGCAGCACAATCAGTAATTGCAAAGACATGGAAGCAACCAAAATGCCCATCAACAGAGGAATGGATAAGAAAGCTATGGTTCATCTACTCCATGGAATACTACTCAGCTATTAAACAAAACAAAATGCAGTTCTTTGTGGCCAAATGGGCCAAACTGGAAACCATAATGCTAAGGGAAATGAGCCAATCCCAAAAGGTTAAATACCACATGTTTGCCTTAATTTAAGATGACACGATGTTATGTATAACAAGTTATGTTATGAATGTTATATGTTGTGTATAAACCTAAATTGAAATGTCAATGAGGTGGTCACAGAAGGTGGATAAGAAATCGCATTTACTTTTACCATATTGGTTACTCGTTACTATGTCAATTAATTCCATGGTGATGTAAATTTTTGCTGATGGTATGTTGGAGCTTTTAATTGATCGGGATGATAGTCTGCTGGCTCTGTCTTCAGACCAGAGAGTGTATACCTAAGAAGCCGTTGAACTTATCTGGACAATAAGATGCTGGACTCTATGTTTGGTATATGCTTGCAATGGGGGAATCTCAACTGAACTTGAACTGTGGTTATGCAACAAGGTGGAGGAATCCACCATGGTGGGAGGGTTTGGGGAGGGGTGGGGAGAATCCCAGTACCTATGAAACTGTGTCACATAATACAATGTAATTAATGAATTTAAAATAAAATTAAAAAAAAAAAAAAAAAAACTGAGTCTCCTTGAGAGCTGCTTGGAAGCCTGATGGTGTATGAAGTTAGTGAGCCAAATGGAGTTGTTCTCCCACAAGAACCACTCGGCTGATCCTTCTTCAATATGCCCTTCACCAACATGCAGTGTTTCCTTAATTGAATTAGCTCTCACACCAATATTTGCGTCTAGAGCCTTTGCATTGAGGGCTATCTGAAAACGGCTGTGGCGCTGCAGTTGCCTGTGAATGTGGAGTTGGTGGCATGTGAAACCCGCATGTGGAGCATTTGTTTGTGTGGGATGCTCACCAAGCTTCATTTCAGTCCTAGGCACTCAAAGGGCACTAAGCCTAGAGTGTGAAAACTGAGTTTCCTTGAGAGCTGCTTGGAAGCCTGATGGTGTGTGAAGTTAGTGAGCCAAATGGAGTTGTTCTCCCACAAGAACCACTCGGCTGATCCTTCTTCAATATGCCCTTCACCAACATGCAGTGTTTCCTTGATTGAATTAGCTCTCACACAAATATTTGCGTCTAGAGCCTTTGCATTGAGGGCTATCTGAAAACGGCTGTGGCGCTGAAGTTGCCTGTGAATGTGGAGTTGGTGGCATGTGAAACCCGCATGTGGAGCATTTATTTGTGTGGGATGCTCTACCAGGTTCATTCCTAGATAATGCACTCAAAGGGCACTAAGCATAGAGCGTAAAAACTCAGTTTCCTTGAGAGCTGCTTGGAAGCCTGCTGGTGTGTGAAGTTAGTGAGCCAAATGGAGTTGTTCTCCCACAAGAACCACTCGGCTGATCCTTCTTCAATATGCCCTTCACCAACATGCAGTGTGTCCTTGATTGAATTAGCTGTCACACCAATATTTGCGTCTAGAGCCTTTGCATTGAGGGCTATCTGAAAACGGCCGTGGCGCTGCAGTTGCCTGTGACTGTGGAGTTGGTGACATGTGACACCCGCATCTGGAGCATTCGTTTGTGTGGGATGCTCACCAAGCTTCATTTCAGTCCTAGGCACTCAAAGGGCACTAAGCCTAGAGTGTGAAAACTGAGTTTCCTTGAGAGCTGCTTGGAAGCCTGATGCTGTGTGAAGTTAGTGAGCCAAATGGAGTTGTTCTCCCACAAGAACCACTCAGCTGTTCCTCCTGCAATATGCCCTTCAACAACATGCAGTGCTTTCTTGATTGAATTAGCTCTCACACCAATATTTGCGTCTAGAGCCTTTGCATTGAGGGCTATCTGAAAACGGCTGTGGCGCTGCATTTGCCTGTGAATGTGGAGTTGGTGGCATGTGAAACCCGCATGTGGAGCATTTGTTTGTGTGGGAAGCTCTACCAGGTTGATTCCTAGATAATGCACTCAAAGGGCACTAAGCATAGAGCGTGAAAACTGAGTTTCCTTGAGAGCTGCTTGGAAGCCTGATGGTGTGTGAAGTTAATGAGCCAAATGGAGTTGTTCTCCCACAAGAACCACTCAGCTGATCCTTCTTCAATATGCCCTTCACCAACATGCAGTGTTTCCTTGATTGAATTAGCTCTCACACCAATATTTGCGTCTAGAGCCTTTGCATTGAGGGCTATCTGAAAACGGCTGTGGCGCTGAAGTTGCCTGTGAATGTGGAGTTGGTGGCATGTGAAACCCGCATGTGGAGCTTTCGTTTGTGTGGGATGCTCTACCAGGTTGATTCCTAGATAATGCAATCAAAGGGCACTAAGCATAGAGCGTGAAAACTGAGTTTCCTTGAGAGCTGCTTGGAAGCCTGATGGTGTATGAAGTTAGTGAGCCAAATGGAGTTGTTCTCCCACGAGAACCACTCGGCTGATCCTTCTTCAATATGCCCTGCACCAACATGCAGTGTTTCCTTGATTGAATTAGCTCTCACACCAATATTTGCATCTAGAGCCTTTGCATTGAGGGCTATCTGAAAACAGCTGTGGCGCTGAAGTTGCCTGTGACTGTGGAGTTGGTGGCATGTAAAACCCGCATGTGGAGCATTCGTTTGTGTGGTATGCTCACCAAGCTTCATTTCAGTCCTAGACACTCAAAGGGCACTAAACATAGAGTGTGAAAACTGAGTTTCCTTGAGAGCTGCTTGGAAGCCTGATGGTGTGTGAAGCTAGTGAGCCAAATGGAGTTGTTCTCCCACAAGAACCACTGGGCTGATCCTTCTTCAATATGCCCTTCACCAACATGCAGTGTTTCCTTGATTGAATTAGCTGTCACACCAATATTTGCGTCTAGAGCCTTTGCATTGAGGCCTATCTGAAAACGGCTGTGGCGCTGCATTTGCCTGTGAATGTGGAGTTGTTGGCATGTGAAACCCGCATGTGGAGCATTCGTTTGTGTGGGATGTTCTACCAGGTTCATTCCTAGACAATGCACTCAAAGGGCACTAAGCTTAGAGTGTGAAAACTGAGTTTCCTTGAGAGCTGCTTGGAAGCCTGATGGTGTGTGAACTTAGTGAGCCAAATGGAGTTGTTCTCCCACAAGAACCACTCGGCTGATCCTTCTTCAATATGCCCTTCACCAACATGCAGTGTTTCCTTGATTGAATTAGCTCTCACACCAATATTTGCGTCTAGAGCCTTTGCATTGAGGGCTATCTGAAAACGGCTGTGGCGCTGCAGTTGCCTGTGAATGTGGAGTTGGTGGCATGTGAAACCCGCATGTGGAGCATTTGTTTTTGTGGGATGCTCACCAAGCTTCATTTCAGTCCTAGGCACTCAAAGGGCACTAAGCATAGAGTGTGAAAACTGAGTTTCCTTGAGAGCTGCTTGGAAGCCTGATGCTGTGTGAAGTTAGTGAGCCAAATGGAGTTGTTCTCCCACAAGAACCACTCGGCTGATCCTTCTGCAATATGCCCTTCAACAACATGCAGTGTTTCCTTGATTGAATTAGCTCTCACACAAATATTTGCGTCTAGAGCCTTTGCATTGAGGGCTATCTGAAAACGGCTGTGGCGCTGAAGTTGCCTGTGAATGTGGAGTTGGTGGCATGTGACACCTGCATGAGGAGCATTCGTTTGTGTGGGATGCTCTACCAGCTTCATTCCTAGACAATGCACTCAAAGGGCACTAAGCATAGAGTGTAAAAACTGAGTTTCCTTGAGAGCTGCTTGGAAGCCTGATGGTGTGTGAAGCTAGTGAGCCAAATGGAGTTGTTCTCCCACAAGAACCACTCGGCTGATCCTTCTTCAATATGCCCTTCACCAACATGCAGTGTTTCCTTGATTGAATTAGCTCTCACACCAATATTTGCGTCTAGAGACTTTGCATTGAGGGCTATCTGAAAACGGCTGTGGCGCTGCAGTTGCCTGTGAATGTGGAGTTGGTGGCATGTGAAACCCGCATGTGGAGCATTCGTTTGTGTGGATGCTCTACCAGTTTCATTCCTAGATAATGCACTCAAAGTGCACTAAGCCTAGAGTGTGAAAACTGAGTTTCCTTGATAGCTGCTTGGAAGCCTGATGGTGTATGAAGTTAGTGAGCCAAATGGAGTTGTTCTCCCATGAGAACCACTCGGCTGATCATTCTTCAATATGCCCTTCACCAACATGCAGTGTTTCCTTAATTGAATTAGCTCTCACACCAATATTTGCATCTAGAGCCTTTGCATTGAGGGCTATCTGAAAACGGCTGTGGCGCTGAAGTTGCCTGTGACTGTGGAGTTGGTGGCATGTGAAACCCGCATGTGGAACATTCGTTTGTGTGGTTTGCTCACCAAGCTTCATTTCAGTCCTAGGCACTCAAAGGGCACTAAACATAGAGTGTGAAAACTGAGTTTCCTTGAGAGCTGCTTGGAAGCCTGATGGTGTGTGAAGCTAGTGAGCCAAATGGATTTGTTCTCCCACAAGAACCCCTCGGCAGATCCTTCTTCAATATGCCCTTCACCAACATGCAGTGTTTCCTTGATTGAATTAGCTCTCACACCAATATTTGCGTCTAGAGCCTTTGCATTGAGGGCTATCTGAAAACGGCTGTGGCGCTGCATTTGCCTGTGAATGTGGAGTTGGTGGCATGTGAAACCCGCATGTGGAGCATTCGTTTGTGTGGGATGCTCTACCAGGTTCATTCCTAGATAATGCACTCAAAGGGCACTAAGCATAGAGTGTGAAAACTGAGTTTCCTTGAGAGCTGCTTGGAAGCCTGATGGTGTGTGAAGTTAGTGAGCCAAATGGAGTTGTTCTCCCACAAGAACCACTCAGCTGATCCTTCTTCTATAAGCCCTTCACCAACATGCAGTGTTTCCTTGATTGAATTAGCTCTCACACCAATATTTGCGTCTAGAGCCTTTGCATTGAGGGCTATCTGAAAACGGCTGTGGCGCTGCAGTTGCCTGTGAATGTGGAGTTGGTGGCAGGTGAAACCCGCATGTGGAGCATTTGTTTGTGTGGGAAGCTCACCAAGCTTCATTTCAGTCCTAGGCACTCAAAGGGCACTAAGCATAGAGTGTGAAAACTGAGTTTCCTTGAGAGCTGCTTGGAAGCCTGATGGTGTGTGAAGTTAGTGAGCCAAATGGAGTTGTTCTCCCACAAGAAACACTGGGCTGATCCTTCTTCAATATGCCCTTCACCAACATGCAGTGTTTCCTTGATTGAATTAGCTGTCACACCAATATTTGCGTCTAGAGCCTTTGCATTGAGGGCTATCTGAAAACGGCTGTGGCGCTGCAGTTGCCTGTGAATGTGGAGTTGGTGGAATGTGAGACCTGCATGTGGAGCATTCGTTTGTGTGGGATGCTCTACCAGGTTCATTCCTAGATAATGCACTCAAAGGGCACTAAGCCTAGAGTGTGAAAACTGAGTTTCCTTGAGAGCTGCTTGGAAGCCTGATGGTGTGTGAAGTTAGTGAGCCAAATGGAGTTGTTCTCCCACAAGAACCACTCGGCTGATCCTTCTTCAATATGCCCTTCACCAACATGCAGTGTTTCCTTGATTGACTTAGCTCTCACACCAATATTTGTGTCTAGAGCCTTTGCATTGAGGGCTATCTGAAAACGTCTGTGGCGCTGAAGTTGCCTGTGAATGTGGAGTTGGTGGCATGTGAAAACAGCATGTGGAGCATTCATTTGTGTGGGATGCTCTACAGGTTCATTCCTAGATAATGCACTCAAAGGGCACTAAGCCTAGAGTGTGAAAACTGAGTTTCCTTGAGAGCTGCTTGGAAGCCTGATGGTGTGTGAAGTTAGTGAGCCAAATGGAGTTGTTCTCCCACAAGAAGCACTCGGCTGATCCTTCTTCAATATGCCCTTCACCAACATGCAGTGTGTCCTTGATTGAATTAGCTCTCACACCAATATTTGCGTCTAGAGCCTTTGCATTGAGGGCTATCTGAAAACGGCTGTGGTGCTGAAGTTGCCTGTGAATGTGGAGTTGGTGGCATGTGAAACCCGCATGTGGAGCATTCGTTTGTGTGGGATGCTCACCAAGCTTCATTTCAGTCCTAGGCACTCAAAGGGTACTAAGCATAGAGTGTGAAAACTGAGTTTCCTTGAGAGCTGCTTGGAAGCCTGATGGTGTGTGAAGTTAGTGAGCCAAATGGAGTTGTTCTCCCACAAGAACCACTCGGCTGATCCTTGTTCGATATGCCCTTCAACAACATGCAGTGTTTCCTTGATTGAATTAGCTCTCACACCAATATTTGCGTCTAGAGCCTTTGCATTGAGGGCTATCTGAAAACGGCTGTGGCGCTGAAGTTGCCTGTGAATGTGGAGTTGGTGGCATGTGAGACCTGCATGTGGAGCATTCGTTTGTGTGGGATGCTCTACCAGCTTCATTTCAGTCCTAGGCACTCAAAGGGCACTAAGCCTAGAGTGTGAAAACTGAGTTTCCTTGAGAGCTGCTTGGAAGCCTGATGGTGTGTGAATTAGTGAGCCAAATGGAGTTGTTCTCCCACAAGAACCACTCGGCTGATCCTTCTTCAATATGCCCTTCACCAACATGCAGTGTTTCCTTGATTGAATTAGCTCTCACACCAATATTTGTGTCTAGAGCCTTTGCATTGAGGGCTATCTGAAAACGGCTGTGGCGCTGAAGTTGCCTGTGAATGTGGAGTTGGTGGCATGTGAAAACAGCATGTGGAGCATTTGTTTGTGTGGGATGCTCTACCAGGGTCATTCCTGGATAATGCACTCAAAGGGCACTAAGCCTAGAGTGTGAAAACTGAGTTTCCTTGAGAGCTGCTTGGAAGCCTGATGGTGTGTGAATTAGTGAGCCAAATGGAGTTGTTCTCCCACAAGAACCACTCGGCTGATCCTTCTTCAATATGCCCTGCACCAACATGCAGTGTTTCCTTGATTGAATTAGCTCTCACACCAATATTTGCGTCTAGATCCTTTGCATTGAGGGCTATCTGAAAACGGCTGTGGTGCTGAAGTTGCCTGTGACTGTGGAGTTGGTGGCATGTGAAACCCGCATGTGGAGCATTCTTTTGTGTGGGATGCTCTCCCAGGTTCATTCCTAGATAATGCACTCAAAGGGCACTAAGCATAGAGGGTAAAAAATGAGTTTCCTTGAGAGCTGCTTGGAAGCCTGATGCTGTGTGAAGTTAGTGAGCCAAATGGAGTTGTTCTCCCACAAGAACCATTCGGCTGATCCTTCTTCAATATGCCCTGCACCAACATGCAGTGTTTCCTTGATTGAATTAGCTCTCACACCAATATTTGCGTCTAGAGCCTTTGCATTGAGGGCTATCTGAAAACGGCTGTGGCGCTGAAGTTGCCTGTGAATGTGGAGTTGGTGGCATGTGAAACCCGCATGTGGAGCATTCGTTTGTGTGGGATGTTCTACCAGGTTCATTCCTAGATAATGCACTCAAAGGGCACTAAGCATAGAGTGTAAAAACTGAGTTTCCTTGAGAGCTGCTTGGAAGCCTGATGGTGTATGAAGTTAGTGAGCCAAATGGAGTTGTTCTCCCACAAGAACAACTGGGCTGATCCTTCTTCAATATGCCCTTCACCAACATGCAGTGTTTCCTTGATTGAATTAGCTCTCACACCAATATTTGCGTCTAGAGCCTTTGCATTGAGGGCTATCTGAAAACGGCTCTGGCGCTGCAGTTGCTTGTGAATGTGGAGTTGGTGGCATGTGAAACCCGCATGTGGAGCATTCGTTTGTGTGGGATGCTCTACCAGGTTCATTCCTAGATAATGCACTCAAAGGGCACTAAGCATAGAGTGTGAAAACTGAGTTTCCTTGAGAGCTGCTTGGAAGCCTGATGGTGTATGAAGTTAGTGAGCCAAATGGAGTTGTTCTCCCACAAGAACCGCTCGGCTGATCCTTCTTCAATATGCCCTTCACCAACATGCAGTGTTTCCTTGATTGAATTAGCTCTCAAACAAATATTTGCGTCTAGAGCCTTTGCATTGAGGACTATCTGAAAACGGCTCTGGCGCTGAAGTTGCCTGTGAATGTGGAGTTGGTGGCATGTGAAACCCGCATGTGGAGCATTCGTTTGTGTGGTATGCTCACCAAGCTTCATTTCAGTCCTAGGCACTCAAAGGACACTAAGCATAGAGTGTGAAAACTGAGTTTTCTTGAGAGCTGCTTGGAAGCCTGATGCTGTGTGAAGTTAGTGAGCCAAATGGAGTTGTTCTCCCACAAGAACCACTCGGCTGATCCTTCTTCAATATGCCCTTCACCAACATGCAGTGTTTCCTTGATTGAATTAGCTCTCACACCAATTTTTGCGTCTAGAGCGTTTGCATTGAGTTCTATCTGAAAACGGCTGTGGCGCTGAAGTTGCCTGTGAATGTGGAGTTGGTGGCATGTGAGACCTGCATGTGGAGCATTCGTTTGTGTGGGATGCTCTACCAGGTTCATTCCTAGATAATGCACTCAAAGGGCACTAAGCATAGAGTGTGAAAACTGAGTTTCCTTGAGAGCTGCTTGGAAGCCTGATGGTGTGTGAAGTTAGTGAGCCAAATGGAGTTGTTCTCCCACAAGAACCACTCGGCTGATCCTTCTTCAATATGCCCTTCACCAACATGCAGTGTTTCCTTGATTGAATTAGCTCTCACACCAATATTTGTGTCTAGAGCCTTTGCATTGAGGGCTATCTGAAAACGGCTGTGGCGCTGAAGTTGCCTGTGAATGTGGAGTTGGTGGCATGTGAAACCCGCATGTGGAGCATTTGTTTGTTTGGGATGCTCTACGAGGTTCATTCCTGGATAATGCACTCAAAGGGCACTAAGCCTAGAGTGTGAAAACTGAGTTTCTTTGAGAGCTGCTTGGAAGCCTGATGGTGTGTGAAGTTAGTGAGCCAAATGGAGTTTTTCTCCCACAAGAACCACTCGGCTGATCCTTGTTCGATATGCCCTTCAACAACATGCAGTGTTTCCTTGATTGAATTAGCTCTCACACCAATATTTGCGTCTAGAGCCTTTGCATTGAGGGCTATCTGAAAACGGCTGTGGTGCTGAAGTTGCCTGTGAATGTGGAGTTGGTGGCATGTGAGACCTGTATGTGGAGCATTCGTTTGTGTGGGATGCTCTACCAGCTTCATTTCAGTCCTAGGCACTCAAAGGGTACTAAGCCTAGAGTGTGAAAACTGAGTTTCCTTGAGAGCTGCTTGGAAGCCTGATGATGTGTGAATTAGTGAGCCAAATGGAGTTGTTCTCCCACAAGAACCACTCGGCTGATCCTTCTTCAATATGCCCTGCACCAACATGCAGTGTTTCCTTGATTGAATTAGCTCTCACACCAATATTTGCGTCTAGATCCTTTGCATTGAGGGCTATCTGAAAACGGCTGTGGTGCTGAAGTTGCCTGTGACTGTGGAGTTGGTGGCATGTGAAACCCGCATGTGGAGCATTCTTTTGTGTGGGATGCTCTCCCAGGTTCATTCCTAGATAATGCACTCAAAGGGCACTAAGCATAGAGGGTAAAAAATGAGTTTCCTTGAGAGCTGCTTGGAAGCCTGATGCTGTGTGAAGTTAGTGAGCCAAATGGAGTTGTTCTCCCACAAGAACCACTCGGCTGATCCTTCTTCAATATGCCCTTCACCAACATGCAGTGTTTCCTTGATTGAATTAGCTCTCACACCAATATTTGTGTCTAGAGACTTTGCATTGAGGGCTATCTGAAAACGGCTGTGGCGCTGAAGTTGCCTGTGAATGTGGAGTTGGTGGCATGTGAAACCCGCATGTGGAGCATTTGTTTGTGTGGGATGCTCTACCAGGTTCATTCCTGGATAATGCACTCAAAGGGCACTAAGCCTAGAGTGTGAAAACTGAGTTTCTTTGAGAGCTGATTGGAAGCCTGATGGTGTGTGAAGTTAGTGAGCCAAATGGAGTTTTTCTCCCACAAGAACCACTCGGCTGATCCTTCTTCAATATGCCCTTCACCAACATGCAGTGTGTCCTTGATTGAATTAGCTCTCACACCAATATTTGCGTCTAGAGCCTTTGCATTGAGGGCTATCTGAAAACGGCTGTGGCGCTGAAGTTGCCTGTGAATGTGGAGTTGGTGGCATGTGAAACCCGCATGTGGAGCATTCGTTTGTGTGGGATGCTCACCAAGCTTCATTTCAGTCCTAGGCACTCAAAGGGCACTAAGCCTAGAGTGTGAAAACTGAGTTTCCTTGAGAGCTGCTTGGAAGCCTGATGGTGTGTGAAGTTAGTGAGCCAAATGGAGTTGTTCTCCCACAAGAACCACTCGGCTGATCCTTCTTCAATATGCCCTTCACCAACAGGCAGTGTTTCCTTAATTGAATTAGGCTCTCACACCAATATTTGCATCTAGAGCCTTTGCATTGAGGGCTATCTGAAAACGTCTGTGGCGCTGCATTTGCCTGTGAATGTGGAGTTGGTGGCATGTGAAACCCGCATGTGGAGCATTCGTTTGTGTGGGATGCTCTACCAGTTTCATTCCTAGATAATGCACTCAAAGGGCACTAAGCATAGAGTGTGAAAACTGAGTTTCCTTGAGAGTTGCTTGGAAGCCTGATGCTGTGCGAAGTTAGTGAGCCAAATGGAGTTGTTCTCCCACAAGAACCACTCGGCTGATCCTTCTTCAATATGCCCTTCACCAACATGCAGTGTTTCCTTGATTGAATTAGCTCTCACACCAATATTTGCGTCTAGAGACTTTGCATTGAGGGCTATCTGAAAACGGCTGTGGCGCTGCAGTTGCCTGTGAATGTGGAGTTGGTGGCATGTGAAACCCGCATGTGGAGCATTTGTTTCTGTGGGAAGCTCACCAAGCTTCATTTCAGTCCTAGGCACTCAAAGGGCACTAAGCATAGAGTGTGAAAACTGAGTTTCCTTGAGAGCTGCTTGGAAGCCTGATGGTATGTGAAGTTAGTGAGCCAAATGGAGTTGTTCTCCCACAAGAACCACTCGGCTGATCCTTCTGCAATATGCCCTTCACCAACATGCAGTGTTTCCTTGATTGAATTAGCTGTCACACCAATATTTGCGTCTAGAGCCTTTGCATTGAGGGCTATCTGAAAACGGCTGTGGCGCTGAAGTTGCCTGTGAGTGTGGAGTTGGTGACATGTGACACCCGCATGTGGAGCATTCGTTTGTGTATAATGCTCACCAAGCTTCATTTCAGTCCTAGGCACTCAAAGGGCACTAAGCCTAGAGTGTGAAAACTGAGTTTCCTTGAGAGCTGCTTGGAAGCCTGATGGTGTGTGAAGTTAGTGAGCCAAATGGAGTTGTTCTCCCACAAGAACCACTCGGCTGATCCTCCTGCAATATGCCCTTTAACAACATGCAGTGTTTCCTTGATTGAATTAGCTCTCACACCAATTTTTGCGTCTGGAGCCTTTGCATTGAGGGCTATCTGAAAACGGCTGTGGCGCTGAAGTTGCCTGTGAATGTGGAGTTGGTGGCATGTGAAACCCGCATGTGGAGCATTCGTTTGTGTGGGATGCTCACCAAGCTTCATTTCGGTGCTAGGCACTCAAAGGGCACTAAGCCTAGAGTGTGAAAACTGAGTTTCCTTGAGAGCTGCTTGGAAGCCTGATGGTGTGTGAAGTTAGTGAGCCAAATGGAGTTGTTCTCCCACAAGAACCACTCGGCTGATCCTTCTTCAATATGCCCTTCACCAACATGCAGTGTTTCCTTGATTGAATTAGCTGTCACACCAATATTTGCGTCTAGAGCCTTTGCATTGAGGGCTATCTGAAAACGGCTGTGGCGCTGCAGTTGCCTGTGAATGTGGAGTTGGTGGCATGTGAAACCCGCATGTGGAGCATTCGTTTGTGTGGGATGCTCTACCAGGTTCATTCCTAGATAATGCACTCAAAGGGCACTAAGCATAGAGTGTAAAAACTGAGTTTCCTTGAGAGCTGCTTGGAAGCCTGATGCTGTGTGAAGTTAGTGAGCCAAATGGAGTTGTTCTCCCACAAGAACCACGCGGCTGATCCTTCTTCAATAAGCCCTTCACCAACATGCAGTGTTTCCTTGATTGAATTATCTGTCACACCAATATTTGCGTCTAGAGCCTTTGCATTGAGGGCTATCTGAAAACGGCTGTGGCGCTGCAGTTGCCTGTGAATGTGGAGTTGGTGACATGTGAAACCCACATGTGGAGCATTTGTTTCTGTGGGAAGCTCACCAAGCTTCATTTCAGTCCTAGGCACTCAAAGGGCACTAAGCATAGAGTGTGAAAACTGAGTTTCCTTGAGAGCTGCTTGGAAGCCTGATGGTATGTGAAGTTAGTGAGCCAAATGGAGTTGTTCTCCCACAAGAACCACTCGGCTGATCCTTCTGCAATATGCCCTTCACCAACATGCAGTGTTTCCTTGATTGAATTAGCTGTCACACCAATATTTGCGTCTAGAGCCTTTGCATTGAGGGCTATCTGAAAACGGCCGTGGCGTTGAAGTTGCCTGTGAGTGTGGAGTTGGTGACATGTGACACCCGCATGTGGAGCATTCGTTTGTGTGTAATGCTCACCAAGCTTCATTTCAGTCCTAGGCACTCAAAGGGCACTAAGCCTAGAGTGTGAAAACTGAGTTTCCTTGAGAGCTGCTTGGAAGCCTGATGGTGTGTGAAGTTAGTGAGCCAAATGGAGTTGTTCTCCCACAAGAACCACTCGGCTGATCCTCCTGCAATATGCCCTTCAACAACATGCAGTGTTTCCTTGATTGAATTAGCTCTCACACCAATATTTGCGTCTAGAGCCTTTGCATTGAGGGCTATCTGAAAACGGCTGTGGCGCTGAAGTTGCCTGTGAATGTGGAGTTGGTGGCATGTGAAACCCGCATGTGGAGCATTTGTTTGTGTGGGATGCTCACCAAGCTTCATTTCAGTCCTAGGCACTCAAAGGGCACTAAGCCTAGAGTGTGAAAACTGAGTTTCCTTGAGAGCTGCTTGGAAGCCTGATGCTGTGTGAAGTTAGTGAGCCAAATGGAGTTGTTCTCCCACAAGAACCACTCGGCTGATCCTTCTTCAATATGCCCTTCACCAACATGCAGTGTTTCCTTGATTGAATTAGCTCTCACACCAATATTTGCGTCTAGAGCCTTTGCATTGAGGCCTATCTGAAAACGGCTGTGGCGCTGAAGTTGCCTGTGAATGTGGAGTTGGTGGCATGTGAAACCCGCATGTGGAGCATTTGTTTGTGTGGGATGCTCTACCAGGTTGATTCCTAGATAATGCACTCAAAGGACACTAAGCATAGAGCGTGAAAACTGAGTTTCCTTGAGAGCTGCTTGGAAGCCTGATGCTGTGTGAAGTTAGTGAGCCAAATGGAGTTGTTCTCCCACAAGAACCACTCGGCTGATCCTTCTTCAATATGCCCTTCACCAACATGCAGTGTTTCCTTGATTGAATTAGCTCTCACACCAATATTTGTGTCTAGAGCCTTTGCATTGAGGGCTATCTGAAAACGTCTGTGGCGCTGCAGTTGCCTGTGAATGTGGAGTTGGTGGCATGTGAAACCCGCATGTGGAGCATTCGTTTGTGTGGGATGCTCACCAAGCTTCATTTCAGTCCTAGGCACTCAAAGGACACTAAGCATAGAGTGTGAAAACTGAGTTTCCTTGAGAGCTGCTTGGAAGCCTGATGGTGTGTGAAGTTAGTGAGCCAAATGGAGTTGTTCTCCCACAAGAACCACTCGGCTGATCCTTCTTCAATATGCCCTTCACCAACATGCAGTGTTTCCTTGATTGAATTAGCTCTCACACAAATATTTGTGTCTAGAGCCTTTGCATTGAGGGCTATCTGAAAACGGCTGTGGCGCTGCATTTGCCTGTGAATGTGGAGTTGGTGGCATGTGAAAACAGCATGTGGAGCATTCATTTGTGTGGGATGCTCTACCAGGTTCATTCCTGGATAATGCACTCAAAGGGCACTAAGCCTAGAGTGTAAAAACTGAGTTTCCTTGAGAGCTGCTTGGAAGCCTGATGGTGTGTGAATTAGTGAGGTAAATGGAGTTGTTCTCCCACAAGAACCACTCGGCTGATCCTTCTTCAATATGCCCTTCACCAACATGCAGTGTTTCCTTGATTGAATTAGCTCTCAAACAATTATTTGCGTCTAGAGCCTTTGCATTGAGGGCTATCTGAAAACGGCTGTGGCGCTGAAGTTGCCTGTGAATGTGGAGTTGGTGGCATGTGAAACCCGCATGTGGAGCATTCGTTTGTGTGGGATGCTCACCAAGCTTCATTTCAGTCCTAGGCACTCAAAGGGCACTAAGCATAGAGTGTGAAAACTGAGTTTCCTTGAGAGCTGCTTGGAAGCCTGATGCTGTGTGAAGTTAGTGAGCCAAATGGAGTTGTTCTCCCACAAGAACCACTCGGCTGATCCTTCTTCAATATGCCCTTCACCAACATGCAGTGTTTCCTTGATTGAATTAGCTCTCACACCAATATTTGCGTCTAGAGCCTTTTACATTGAGGGCTATCTGAAAACTGCTGTGGCGCTGAAGTTGCCTGTGAATGTGGAGTTGGTGGCATGTGAGACCTGCATGTGGAGCATTCGTTTGTGTGGGATGCTCTACCAGGTTCATTCCTAGATAATGCACTCAAAGGGCACTAAGCATAGAGTGTGAAAACTGAGTTTCCTTGAGAGCTGCTTGGAAGCCTGATGGTGTGTGAAGTTAGTGAGCCAAATGGAGTTGTTCTCCCACAAGAACCACTCGGCTGATCCTTCTTCAATATGCCCTTCACCAACATGCAGTGTTTCCTTGATTGAATTAGCTCTCACACCAATATTTGCGTCTAGAGCCTTTGCATTGAGGGCTATCTGAAAACGGCTGTGGCGCTGAAGTTGCCTGTGAATGTGGAGTTGGTGGCATGTGAAACCCGCATGTGGAGCATTCGTTTGTGTGGGATGCTCTACCAGGTTCATCCCTAGATAATGCACTCAAAGGGCACTAAGCCTAGAGTGTGAAAACTGAGTTTCCTTGAGAGCTGCTTGGAAGCCTGATGGTGTGTGAAGTTAGTGAGCCAAATGGAGTTGTTCTCCCACGAGAACCACTGTCCTGATCCTTCTTCAATATGCCCTTCACCAACATGCAGTGTTTATTTAATTGAATTAGCTCTCACACCAATATTTGCATCTAGAGCCTTTGCATTGAGGGCTATCTGAAAACAGCTGTGGCGCTGAAGTTGCCTGTGAATGTGGAGTTGGTGGCATGTGAAACCCGCATGTGGAGCATTCGTTTGTGTGGTATGCTCACCAAGCTTCATTTCAGTCCAAGGCACTCAAAGGGCACTAAACATAGAGTGTGAAAACTGAGTTTCCTTGAGAGCTGCTTGGAAGCCTGATGGTGTGTGAAGCTAGTGAGCCAAATGGAGTTGTTCTCCCACAAGAACCACTCGGCTGATCCTTCTTCAATATGCCCTTCACCAACATGCAGTGTGTCCTTGATTGAATTAGCTGTCACACCAATATTTGCGTCTAGAGCCTTTGCATTGAGGCCTATCTGAAAACGGCTGTGGCGCTGCATTTGCCTGTGAATGTGGAGTTGGTGGCATGTGAAACAGCATGTGGAGCATTCGTTTGTGTGGGATGCTCACCAAGCTTCATTTCAGTCCTAGGCACTCAAAGGGCACTAAGCCTAGAGTGTGAAAACTGAGTTTCCTTGAGAGCTGCTTGGAAGCCTGATGGTGTGTGAAGTTAGTGAGCCAAATGGAGTTGGTCTCCCACAAGAACCACTCGGCTGATCCTTCTGCAATATGCCCTTCAACAACATGCAGTGTTTCCTTGATTGAATGAGCTCTCACACAAATATTTGCGTCTAGAGCCTTTGCATTGAGGGCTATCTGAAAACGGCTGTGGCGCTGAAGTTGCCTGTGAATGTGGAGTTGGTGGCATGTGACACCTGCATGCGGAGCATTCGTTTGTGTGGGATGCTCTACCAGCTTCATTCCTAGACAATGCACTCAAAGGGCACTAAGCATAGAGTGTAAAACCTGAGTTTCCTTGAGAGCTGCTTGGAAGCCTGATGCTGTGTGTATTAGTGAGCCAAATGGAGTTGTTCTCCCACAAGAACCACTCGGCTGATCCTTCTTCAATATGCCCTTCACCAACATGGAGTGTGTGCTTGATTGAATTAGCTCTCACACCAATATTTGTGTCTAGAGCCTTTGAATTGAGGGCTATCTGAAAACGGCTGTGGCGCTTAAGTTGCCTGTGAATGTGGAGTTGGTGACATGTGACACCCGCATGTGGAGCATTCGTTTGTGTGGGATGCTCTACCAGGTTCATTCCTAGATAATGCACTCAAAGGGCACTAAGCCTAGAGTGTGAAAACTGAGATTCATTGAGAGCTGCTTGGAAGCCTGATGGTGTGTGAAGTTAGTGAGCCAAATGGAGTTGTTCTCCCACAAGAACCACTGGGCTGATCCTTCTTCAATATGCCCTTCACCAACATGCAGTGTTTCCTTGATTGAATTAGCTCTCACACCAATATTTGCGTCTAGAGCCTTTGCATTGAGGGCTATCTGAAAACGGCTGTGGCGCTGAAGTTGCCTGTGAATGTGGAGTTGGTGGCATGTGAAACAGCATGTGGAGCATTCATTTGTGTGGGATGCTCTACCAGGTTCATTCCTGGATAATGCACTCAAAGGGCACTAAGCCTAGAGTGTGAAAACTGAGTTTCCTTGAGAGCTGCTTGGTAGCCTGATGGTGTATGAAGTTAGTGAGCCAAATGGAGTTGTTCTCCCATGAGAACCACTCGGCTGATCATTCTTCAATATGCCCTTCACCAACATGCAGTGTTTCCTTGATTGAATTAGCTCTCACACCAATATTTGCGTCTAGAGCCTTTGCATTGAGGGCTATCTGAAAACGGCTGTGGTGCTGAAGTTGCCTGTGAATGTGGAGTTGGTGGCATGTGAGACCTGCCTGTGGAGCATTCGTTTGTGTGGGATGCTCTACCAGCTTCATTTCAGTCCTAGGCACTCAAAGGGCACTAAGCCTAGAGTGTGAAAACTGAGTTTCCTTGAGAGCTGCTTGGAAGCCTGATGGTGTGTGAAGTTAGTGAGCCAAATGGAGTTGTTCTCCCACAAGAACCACTCGGCTGATCCTTCTTCAATATGCCCTTCACCAACATGCAGTGTTTCCTTGATTGAATTAGCTCTCACACCAATTTTTGCGTCTAGAGCCTTTGCATTGAGGGCTATCTGAAAACGGCTGTGGCGCTGCATTTGCCTGTGAATGTGGAGTTGGTGGCATGTGAAACCCGCATGTGGAGCATTTGTTTGTGTGGGATGCTCTACCAGGTTCATTCCTAGATAATGCACTCAAAGGACACTAAGCATAGAGTGTGAAAACTGAGTATCCTTGAAAGCTGCTTGGAAGCCTGATGGTGTTTGAAGTTAGTGAGCCAAATGGAGTTGTTCTCCCACAAGAACCACTGGGCTGATCCTTCTTCAATATGCCCTTCACCAACATGCAATGTTTCCTTGATTGAATTAGCTCTCACACCAATATTTGCGTCTAGAGCCTTTGCATTGAGGGCTATCTGAAAACGGCTGTGGCGCTGCAGTTGCCTGTGAATGTGGAGTTGGTGGCATGTGAGACCTGCATGTGGAGCATTCGTTTGTGTGGGATGCTCTACCAGGTTCATTCCTAGATAATGCACTCAAAGGGCACTAAGCCTAGAGTGTGAAAACTGAGTTTCCTTGAGAGCTGCTTGGAAGCCTGATGGTGTGTGAAGTTAGTGAGCCAAATGGAGTTGTTCTCCCACAAGAACCACTCGGCTGATCCTTCTTCAATATGTCCTTCACCAACATGCAGTGTTTCCTTGATTGAATTAGCTCTCACACCAATATTTGCGTCTAGAGCCTTTGCATTGAGGGCTATCTGAAAACGGCTGTGGCGCTGAAGTTGCATGAGAATGTGGGGTTGGTGGCATGTGAAACCCGCATGTGGAGCATTTGTTTATTTCGGATGCTCTCCAAGCTTCATTTCAGTCCTAGGCACTCAAAGGGCACTAAGCATAGAGTGTGAAAACTGAGTTTCCTTGAGAGCTGCTTGGAAGCCTGATGGTGTGTGAAGTTAGTGAGCCAAATGGAGTTGTTCTCCCACAAGAACCACTCGGCTGATCCTTCTTCAATATACCCTTCACCAACATGCAGTGTTTCCTTGATTGAATTAGCTCTCACACCAATATTTGCGTCTAGAGCCTTTGCATTGAGGGCTATCTGAAAACGGCTGTGGCGCTGAAGTTGCCTGTGAATGTGGAGTTGGTGGCATGTGAAACCCGCATGTGGAGCATTCGTTTGTGTGGGATGCTGACCAAGCTTCATTTCAGTCCTAGGCACTCAAAGGGCACTAAGCATAGAGTGTGAAAACTGAGTTTCCTTGAGAGCTGCTTGGAAGCCTGATGATGTGTGAAGTTAGTGAGCCAAATGGAGTTGTTCTCCCACAAGAACCACTCGGCTGATCCTTCTTCAATATGCCCTTCACCAACATGCAGTGTTTCCTTGATTAAATTAGCTCTCACACCAATATTTGCGTCTAGAGCCTTTGCATTGAGGGCTATCTGAAAACGGCTGTGGCGCTGAAGTTGCCTGTGAATGTGGAGTTGGTGGCATGTGAAACCCGCATGTGGAGCATTCGTTTGTGTGGGATGCTCTACCAGGTTCATTCCTAGATAATGCACTCAAAGGGCACTCAGCATAGAGTGTGAAAACTGAGTTTCCTTGAGAGCTGCTTGGAAGCCTGATGGTGTGTGAAGTTAGTGAGCCAAATGGAGTTGTTCTCCCACAAGAACCACTCTGCTGATCCTTCTTCAATATGCCCTTTACCAACATGCAGTGTTTCCTTGATTGAATTAGCTCTCACACCAATATTTGCGTCTAGAGCCTTTGCATTGAGGGCTATCTGAAAACGGCTGTGGCGCTGAAGTTGCCTGTTAATGTGGAGTTGGTGGCATGTGTAACCCGCATGTGGAGCATTCGTTTATGTGGGATGCTCTCCAAGCTTCATTTCAGTCCTAGGCACACAATGGGCACTAAGTTTGGAGTGTGAAAACTGAGTTTCCTTGAGAGCTGCTTGGAAGCCTGACGTTTTGTAAAGTTAGTGAGCCAAATGGAGTTGTTCTCCCACAAGAACCACTCGGCTGATCCTTCTTCAATATGCCCTTCACCAACATGCAGTGTTTCCTTGATTGAATTAGCTCTCACACCAATATTTGCGTCTAGAGCCTTTGCATTGAGGGCTATCTGAAAACGGCTGTGGCGCTGAAGTTGCCTGTGAATGTGGAGTTGGTGGCATGTGAAACCCGCATGTGGAGCATTCGTTTGTGTGGGATGCTCTACCAGCTTCATTCCTAGATAATGCACTCAAAGGGCACTAAGCATAGAGTGTGAAAACTGAGTTTCCTTGAGAGCTGCTTGGAAGCCTGATGGTGTGTGAAGTTAGTGAGCCAAATGGAGTTGTTCTCCCACAAGAACCACTCGGCTGATCCTTCTTCAATATGCCCTTCACCAACATGCAGTGTTTCCTTGATTGAATTAGCTCTCACACCAATATTTGCGTCTAGAGCCTTTGCATTGAGGGCTATCTGAAAATGGCTGTGGCGCTGATGTTGCCTGTGACTGTGGAGTTGGTGGCATGTGAAACCCGCATGTGGAGCATTCGTTTATGTGGGATGCTCTCCAAGCTTCATTTCACTCCTAGGCACTCAAAGGGCACTAAGCATAGAGTGTGAAAACTGAGTTTCCTTGAGAGCTGCTTGGAAGCCTGATGGTGTGTGAAGTTAGTGAGCCAAATGGAGTTCTTCTCCCACAAGAACCACTCGGCTGATTCTTCTTCAATATGCCCTTCACCAACATGCAGTGTTTCCTTGATTGAATTAGCTGTCACACCAATATTTGCGTCTAGAGCCTTTGCATTGAGGGCTAACTGAAAACGACTGTGGCGCTGAAGTTGCCTGTGAATGTGGAGTTGGTGGCATGTGAAACCCGCATGTGGAGCATTCGTTTGTGTGGGATGTTCTACCAGCTTCATTCCTAGATAATGCACTCAAAGGGCACTCAGCATAGAGTGTGAAAACTGAGTTTCCTTGAGAGCTGCTTGGAAGCCTGATGGTGTGTGAAGTTAGTGAGCCAAATGGAGTTGTTCTCCCACAAGAACCACTCGGCTGATCCTTCTTCAATATGCCCTTCACCAACATGCAGTGTTTCCTTGATTGAATTAGCTCTCACACCAATATTTGCGTCTAGAGCCTTTGCATTGAGGGCTATCTGAATACGGCTGTGGCGCTGAAGTTGCCTGTGAATGTGGAGTTGGTGGCATGTGAAACCCACATGTGGAGCATTCGTTTATGTGGGATGCTCTCCAAGCTTCATTTCAGTCCTAGGCACACAAAGGGCACTAAGTTTGGAGTGTGAAAACTGAGTTTCCTTGAGAGCTGCTTGGAAGCCTGATGGTGTGTGAAGTTAGTGAGCCAAATGGAGTTGTTCTCCCACAAGAACCACTCGGCTGATCCTTCTTCAATATGCCCTTCACCAACATGCAGTGTTTCCTTGATTGAATTAGCTCTCACACCAATATTTGCGTCTAGAGCCTTTGCATTGAGGGCTATCTGAAAACGGCTGTGGCGCTGAAGTTGCCTGTGAATGTGGAGTTGGTGGCATGTGAAACCCGCATGTGGAGCATTCGTTTGATGCTCTCCAAGCTTCATTTCAGTCCTAGCAACAAAATGGGCACTAAGTTTAGAGTGTGAAAACTGAGTTTCCTTGAGAGCTGCTTGGAAGCCTGATGGTGTGTGAAGTTAGTGAGCCAAATGGAGTTGTTTTCCCACAAGAACCACTCGGCTGATCCTTCTTCAATATGCCCTTCACCAACATGCAGTGTTTCCTTGATTGAATTAGCTCTCACACCAATATTTGCGTCTAGAGCCTTTGCATTGAGGGCTATCTGAAAACGGCTGTGGCGCTGAAGTTGCCTGAGAATGTGGAGTTGGTGGCACGTGAAACCCGCATGTGGAGCTTTTGTTTATGTGGGATGCTGACCAAGCTTCAATTCAGTCCTAGGCACTCTAAGGGCACTAAGCATAGAGTGTGAAAACTGAGTTTCCTTGAGAGCTGCTTGGAAGCCTGATGGTGTGTGAAGTTAGTGAGCCAAATGGAGTTGTTCTCCCACTAGAACCACTCGGCTGATCCTTCTTCAATATGCCCTTCACCAACATGCAGTGTTTCCTTGATTGAATTAGCTCTCACACCAATATATGCGTCTAGAGCCTTTGCATTGTGGGCTATCTGAAAACGGCTGTGGCGCTGAAGTTGCCTGTGAATGTGGAGTTGGTGGCATGTGAAACCCGCATGTGGAGCATTCGTTTGTATGGGATGCTCTCCAAGCTTCATTTCAGTCCTAGGCACACAAAGGGCACTAAGCATAGAGTGTGAAAACTGAGTTTCCTTGAGAGCTGCTTGGAAGCCTGATGGTGTGTGAAGTTAGTGAGCCAAATGGAGTTGTTCTCCCACAAGAACCACTCGGCTGATCCTTCTTCAATATGCCCTTCACCAACATGCAGTGTTTCCTTGATTGAATTAGCTCTCACACCAATATTTGCGTCTAGAGCCTTTGCATTGAGGGTTATCTGAAAACGGCTGTGGCGCTGAAGTTGACTGTGAATGTGGAGTTGGTGGCATGTGAAACCCACATGTGGAGCATTCATTTGTGTGGGATGCTGACCAAGCTTCATCTCAGTCCTAGGCACACAAAGAGCACTAAGCATAGAGTGTGAAAACTGAGTTTCCTTGAGAGCTGCTTGGAAGCCTGATGGTGTGTGAAGTTAGTGAGCCAAATGGAGTTGTTCTCCCACAAGAACCACTCGGCTGATCCTTCTTCAATATGCCCTTCACCAACATGCAGTGTTTCCTTGATTGAATTAGCTCTCACACCAATATTTGCGTCTAGATCCTTTGCATTGAGGGCTATCTGAAAACGGCTGTGGCGCTGAAGTTGCCTGTGAATGTGGAGTTGGTGGCATGTGAAACCCGCATGTGGAGCATTCGTTTATGTGGGATGCTCTACCATGTTCATTCCTAGATAATGCACTCAAAGGGCACTAAGCATAGAGTGTGAAAACTGAGTTTCCTTGAGAGCTGCTTGGAAGCCTGATGGTGTGTGAAGTTAGTGAGCCAAATGGAGTTGTTCTCCCACAAGAACCACTCGGCTGATCCTTCTTCAATATGCCCTTCACCAACATGCAGTGTTTCCTTGATTGAATTAGCTCTCACACCAATATTTGCGTCTAGAGCCTTTGCATTGAGGGCTATCTGAAAACGGCTGTGGCGCTGCAGTTGCCTGTGAATGTGGAGTTGGTGGCATGTGAAACCCGCATGTGGAGCATTCGTTTGTGTGGGATGCTCACCAAGCTTCATTTCAGTCCTAGGCACTCAAAGTGCACTAAGCCTAGAGTGTGAAAACTGAGTTTCCTTGAGAGCTGCTTGGAAGCCTGATGGTGTGTGAAGTTAGTGAGCCAAATGGAGTTGTTCTCCCACAAGAACCACTCGGCTGATCCTTCTGCAAAATGCCCTTCAACAACATGCAGTGTTTCCTTGATTGAATGAGCTCTCACACAAATATTTGCGTCTAGAGCCTTTGCATTGAAGGCTATCTGAAAACGGCTGTGGCGCTGAAGTTGCCTGTGAATGTGGAGTTGGTGGCATGTGACACCTGCATGCGGAGCATTCGTTTGTGTGGGATGCTCTACCAGCTTCATTCCTAGACAATGCACTCAAAGGGCACTAAGCCTAGAGTGTAAAAACTGAGTTTCCTTGAGAGCTGCTTGGAAGCCTGATGGTGTGTGAATTAGTGAGCCAAATGGAGTTGTTCTCCCACAAGAACCACTCGGCTGATCCTTCTTCAATATGCCCTTCACCAACATGGAGTGTGTCCTTGATTGAATTAGCTCTCACACCAATATTTGTGTCTAGAGCCTTTGAAATGAGGGCTATCTGAAAACGGCTGTGGCGCTTAAGTTGCCTGTGAATGTGGAGTTGGTGACATGTGACACCCGCATGTGGAGCATTCGTTTGTGTGGGATGCTTTCCAAGCTTCATTTCAGTCCTAGGCACTCAAAGGGCACTAAGCCTAGAGTGTGAAAACTGAGATTCATTGAGAGCTGCTTGGAAGCCTGATGGTGTGTGAAGTTAGTGACCCAAATGGAGTTGTTCTCCCACAAGAACCACTGGGCTGATCCTTCTTCAATATGCCCTTCACCAACATGCAGTGTTTCCTTGATTGAATTAGCTCTCACACCAATATTTGCGTCTAGAGCCTTTGCATTGAGGGCTATCTGAAAACGGCTGTGGCGCTGAAGTTGCCTGTGAATGTGGAGTTGGTGGCATGTGAAACAGCATGTGGAGCATTCATTTGTGTGGGATGCTCTACCAGGTTCATTCCTGGATAATGCACTCAAAGGGCACTAAGCCTAGAGTGTGAAAACTGAGTTTTCTTGAGAGCTGCTTGGAAGCCTGATGGTGTGTGAAGTTAGTGAGCCAAATGGAGTTGTTCTCCCACAAGAACCACTCGGCTGATCCTTCTTCAATATGCCCTTCACCAACATGCAGTGTTTCCTTAATTCAATTAGCTCTCACACCAATATTTGCGTCTAGAGACTTTGCATTGAGGGCTATCTGAAAACGGCTGTGGCGCTGCATTTGCCTGTGAATGTGGAGTTGGTGGCATGTGAAACCCGCATGTGGAGCACTCGTTTGTGTGGATGCTCTACCAGTTTCATTCCTAGATAATGCACTCAAAGTGCACTAAGCCTAGAGTGTGAAAACTGAGTTTCCTTGAGAGCTGCTTGGAAGCCTGATGGTGTATGAAGTTAGTGAGCCAAATGGAGTTGTTCTCCCATGAGAACCACTCGGCTGATCATTCTTCAATATGCCCTTCACCAACATGCAGTGTTTCCTTGATTGAATTAGCTCTCACACCAATATTTGCGTCTAGAGCCTTTGCATTGAGGGCTATCTGAAAACGGCTGTGGTGCTGAAGTTGCCTGTGAATGTGGAGTTGGTGGCATGTGAGACCTGCCTGTGGAGCATTCGTTTGTGTGGGATGCTCTACCAGCTTCATTTCAGTCCTAGGCACTCAAAGGGCACTAAGCCTAGAGTGTGAAAACTGAGTTTCCTTGAGAGCTGCTTGGAAGCCTGATGGTGTGTGAAGTTAGTGAGCCAAATGGAGTTGTTCTCCCACAAGAACCACTCGGCTGATCCTTCTTCAATATGCCCTTCACCAACATGCAGTGTTTCCTTGATTGAATTAGCTCTCACACCAATTTTTGCGTCTAGAGCCTTTGCATTGAGGGCTATCTGAAAACGGCTGTGGCGCTGCATTTGCCTGTGAATGTGGAGTTGGTGGCATGTGAAACCCGCATGTGGAGCATTTGTTTGTGTGGGATGCTCTACCAGGTTCATTCCTAGATAATGCACTCAAAGGGCACTAAGCATAGAGTGTGAAAACTGAGTTTCCTTGAGAGCTGCTTGGAAGCCTGATGGTGTTTGAAGTTAGTGAGCCAAATGGAGTTGTTCTCCCACAAGAACCACTGGGCTGATCCTTCTTCAATATGCCCTTCACCAACATGCAATGTTTCCTTGATTGAATTAGCTCTCACACCAATATTTGCGTCTAGAGACTTTGCATTGAGGGCTATCTGAAAACGGCTGTGGCGCTGCAGTTGCCTGTGAATGTGGAGTTGGTGGCATGTGAGACCTGCATGTGGAGCATTCGTTTGTGTGGGATGCTCTACCAGGTTCATTCCTAGATAATGCACTCAAAGGGCACTAAGCCTAGAGTGTGAAAACTGAGTTTCCTTGAGAGCTGCTTGGAAGCCTGATGGTGTGTGAAGTTAGTGAGCCAAATGGAGTTGTTCTCCCACAAGAACCACTCGGCTGATCCTTCTGCAATATGCCCTTCACCAACATGCAGTGTTTCCTTGATTGAATTAGCTCTCACACCAATATTTGCGTCTAGAGCCTTTGCATTGAGGGCTATCTGAAAACGGCTGTGGCGCTGCAGTTGCCTGTGAATTTGGAGTTGGTGGCATGTGACACCTGCATGTGGAGCATTCGTTTGTGTGGGATGCTCTACCAGCTTCATTCCTAGATAATGCACTCAAAGGGCACTAAGCATAGAGTGTGAAAACTGAGTTTCCTTGAGAGCTGCTTGGAAGCCTGATGGTGTGTGAAGTTAGTGAGCCAAATGGAGTTGTTCTCCCACAAGAACCACTCGGCTGATCCTTCTTCAATATGCCCTTCACCAACATGCAGTGTGTCCTTGATTGAATTAGCTCTCACACCAATATTTGCGTCTAGAGCCTTTGCATTGAGGGCTATCTGAAAACGGCTGTGGCGCTGAAGTTGCCTGTGAATGTGGAGTTGGTGGCATGTGAAACCCGCATGTGGAGCATTCGTTTGTGTGGGATGCTCACCAAGCTTCATTTCAGTCCTAGGCACTCAAAGGGTACTAAGCATAGAGTGTGAAAACTGAGTTTCCTTGAGAGCTGCTTGGAAGCCTGATGGTGTGTGAAGTTAGTGAGCCAAATGGAGTTGTTCTCCCACAAGAACCACTCGGCTGATCCTTGTTCGATATGCCCTTCACCAACATGCAGTGTTTCCTTGATTGAATTAGCTCTCACACCAATATTTGCGTCTAGAGCCTTTGCATTGAGGGCTATCTGAAAACGGCTGTGGCGCTGAAGTTGCCTGTGAATGTGGAGTTGTTGGCATGTGAAACCCGCATGTGGAGCATTCGTTTGTGTGGGATGTTCTACCAGGTTCATTCCTAGATAATGCACTCAAAGGGCACTAAGCATAGAGTGTAAAAACTGAGTTTCCTTGAGAGCTGCTTGGAAGCCTGATGGTGTATGAAGTTAGTGAGCCAAATGGAGTTGTTCTCCCACAAGAACCACTCGGCTGATCCTTCTTCAATATGCCCTTCACCAACATGCAGTGTTTCCTTGATTGAATTAGCTCTCACACCAATATTTGCGTCTAGAGACTTTGCATTGAGGGCTATCTGAAAACGGCTGTGGCGCTGCAGTTGCCTGTGAATGTGGAGTTGGTGAATGTGACCCCCGCATGTGGAGCATTCGTTTGTGTGGGATGCTCACCAAGCTTCATTTCAGTCCTAGGCACTCAAAGGGCACTAAGCATAGAGTGTGAAAACTGAGTTTCCTTGAGAGCTGCTTGGAAGCCTGATGGTGTGTGAAGTTAGTGAGCCAAATGGAGTTGTTCTCCCACAAGAACCACTCGGCTGATCCTTCTGCAATATGCCCTTCACCAACATGCAGTGTTTCCTTGATTGAATTAGCTCTCACACCAATATTTGCGTCTAGAGCCTTTGCATTGAGGGCTATCTGAAAACGTCTGTGGCGCTGAAGTTGCCTGTGAATGTGGAGTTGGTGGCATGTGAAAACAGCATGTGGAGCATTCATTTGTGTGGGATGCTCTACAGGTTCATTCCTAGATAATGCACTCAAAGGGCACTAAGCCTAGAGTGTGAAAACTGAGTTTCCTTGAGAGCTGCTTGGAAGCCTAATGGTGTGTGAAGTTAGTGAGCCAAATGGAGTTGTTCTCCCACAAGAACCACTCGGCTGATCCTTCTTCCATATGCCCTTCACCAACATGCAGTGTTTCCTTGATTGAATTAGCTCTCACACCAATATTTGCGTCTAGAGCCTTTGCATTGAGGGCTATCTGAAAACGGCTGTGGCGCTGAAGTTGCCTGTGAATGTGGAGTTGGTGGCATGTGAAACCCGCATGTGGAGCATTCGTTTGTGTGTGATGCTCACCAAGCTTCATTTCAGTCCTAGGCACTCAAAGGGCACTAAGCCTAGAGTGTGAAACCTGAGTTTCCTTGAGAGCTGCTTGGAAGCCTGATGGTGTGTGAAGTTAGTGAGCCAAATGGAGTTGTTCTCCCACAAGAACCACTCGGCTGATCCTTCTTCAATATGCCCTTCACCAACATGCAGTGTTTCCTTAATTGAATTAGGCTCTCACACCAATATTTGCATCTAGAGCCTTTGCATTGAGGGCTATCTGAAAACGTCTGTGGCGCTGCATTTGCCTGTGAATGTGGAGTTGTTGGCATGTGAAACCCGCATGTGGAGCATTCGTTTGTGTGGGATGCTCTACCAGGTTCATTCCTAGATAATGCACTCAAAGGGCAATAAGCATAGAGCGTGAAAACTGAGTTTCTTTGAGAGCTGCCTGGAAGCCTGATGGTGTGTGAAGTTAGTGAGCCAAATGGAGTTGTTCTCCCACAAGAACCACTCGGCTGATCCTTCTTCAATATGCCCTTCACCAACATGCAGTGTTTCCTTGATTGAATTAGCTCTCACACCAATATTTGCGTCTAGAGCCTTTGCATTGAGGGCTATCTGAAAACGGCTGTGGCGCTGCATTTGCCTGTGAATGTGGAGTTGGTGGCATGTGAAACCCGCATGTGGAGCATTTGTTTGTGTGGGATGCTCACCAAGCTTCATTTCAGTCCTAGGCACTCAAAGGGCACTAAGCATAGAGTGTGAAAACTGAGTTTCCTTGAGAGCTGCTTGGAAGCCTGATGGTGTGTGAAGTTAGTGAGCCAAATGGAGTTGTTCTCCCACAAGAACCACTCGGCCTATCCTTCTTCAATATGCCCTTCACCAACATGCAGTGTGTCCTTGATTGAATAGGCTCTCACACCAATATTTGCGTCTAGAGCCTTTGCATTGAGGGCTATCTGAAAACGGCTGTGGCGCTGAAGTTGCCTGTGAATGTGGAGTTGGTGGCATGTGAAACCCGCATGTGGAGCATTCGTTTGTGTGGGATGCTCACCAAGCTTCATTTCAGTCCTAGGCACTCAAAGGGCACTAAGCCTAGAGTGTGAAAACTGAGTTTCCTTGAGAGCTGCTTGGAAGCCTGATGGTGTGTGAAGTTAGTGAGCCAAATGGAGTTGTTCTCCCACAAGAACCACTCGGCTGATCCTTCTTCAATATGCCCTTCACCAACAGGCAGTGTTTCCTTAATTGAATTAGGCTCTCACACCAATATTTGCATCTAGAGCCTTTGCATTGAGGGCTATCTGAAAACGTCTGTGGCGCTGCATTTGCCTGTGAATGTGGAGTTGGTGGCATGTGAAACCCGCATGTGGAGCATTCGTTTGTGTGGGATGCTCTAGCAGGTTCATTCCTAGATAATGCACTCAAAGGGCACTAAGCATAGAGTGTGAAAACTGAGTTTCCTTCAGAGTTGCTTGGAAGCCTGATGGTGTGTGAAGTTAGTGAGCAAAATGGAGTTGTTCTCCCACAAGAACCACTCGGCTGATCCTTCTTCAATATGCCCTTCACCAACATGCAGTGTTTCCTTGATTGAATTAGCTCTCACACCAATATTTGCGTCTAGAGACTTTGCATTGAGGGCTATCTGAAAACGGCTGTGGCGCTGCAGTTGCCTGTGAATGTGGAGTTGGTGACATGTGAAACCCGCATGTGGAGCATTTGTTTCTGTGGGAAGCTCACCAAGCTTCATTTCAGTCCTAGGCACTCCAAGGGCACTAAGCCTAGAGTGTGAAAACTGAGTTTCCTTGAGAGCTGCTTGGAAGCCTGATGGTATGTGAAGTTAGTGAGCCAAATGGAGTTGTTCTCCCACAAGAACCACTCAGCTGATCCTTCTGCAATATGCCCTTCACCAACATGCAGTGTTTCCTTGATTGAATTAGCTGTCACACCAATATTTGCGTCTAGAGCCTTTGCATTGAGGGCTATCTGAAAACTGCTGTGGCGCTGAAGTTGCCTGTGAGTGTGGAGTTGGTGACATGTGACACCCGCATGTGGAGCATACGTTTGTGTGTAATGCTCACCAAGCTTCATTTCAGTCCTAGGCACTCAAAAGGGCACTAAGCCTAGAGTGTGAAAACTGAGTTTCCTTGAGAGCTGCTTGGAAGCCTGATGGTGTGTGAAGTTAGTGAGCCAAATGGAGTTGTTCTCCCACAAGAACCACTCGGCTGATCCTCCTGCAATATGCCCTTCAACAACATGCAGTGTTTCCTTGATTGAATTAGATCTCACACCAATATTTGCGTCTGGAGCCTTTGCATTGAGGGCTATCTGAAAACGACTGTGGCGCTGAAGTTGCCTGTGAATGTGGAGTTGGTGGCATGTGAAACCCGCATGTGGAGCATTTGTTTGTGTGGGATGCTCTACCAGCTTCATTCCTAGATAATGCACTCAAAGGGCACTAAGCATAGAGTGTAAAAACTGAGTTTCATTGAGAGCTGCTTGGAAGCCTGATGCTGTGTGAAGTTAGTGAGCCAAATGGAGTTGTTCTCCCACAAGAACCACTCGGCTGATCCTTCTTCAATATGCCCTTCACCAACATGCAGTGTTTCCTTGATTGAATTAGCTCTCACACCAATATTTGCGTCTAGAGCCTTTGCATTGAGGGCTATCTGAAAACGGCTGTGGCGCTGAAGTTGCCTGTGACTGTGGAGTTGGTGGCATGTGAAACCCGCATGTGGAGCATTCGTTTGTGTGGGATGCTCACCAAGCTTCATTTCAGTCCTAGGCACTCAAAGGGCACTAAGCCTAGAGTGTGAAAACTGAGTTTCCTTGAGAGCTGCTTGGAAGCCTGATGGTGTGTGAAGTTAGTGAGCCAAATGGAGTTGTTCTCCCACAAGAACCACTCGGCTGATCCTTCTTCAATATGCCCTTCACCAACAGGCAGTGTTTCCTTAATTGAATTAGGCTCTCACACCAATATTTGCGTCTAGAGCCTTTGCATTGAGGGCTATCTGAAAACGTCTGTGGCGCTGCATTTGCCTGTGAATGTGGAGTTGTTGGCATGTGAAACCCGCATGTGGAGCATTCGTTTGTGTGGGATGCTCTACCAGGTTCATTCCTAGATAATGCACTCAAAGGGCACTAAGCATAGAGCGTGAAAACTGAGTTTCCTTGATAGCTGCTTGGAAGCCTGATGGTTTATGAAGTTAGTGAGCCAAATGGAGTTGTTCTCCCACAAGAACCGCTCGGCTGATCCTTCTTCAATATGCCCTTCAACAACATGCAGTGTTTCCTTGATTGAATTAGCTCTCAAACAAATATTTGCGTCTAGAGCCTTTGCATTGAGGGCTATCTGAAAACGGCTGTGGCGCTGAAGTTGCCTGTGAATGTGGAGTTGGTGGCATGTGAAACCCGCATGTGGAGCATTCGTTTGTGTGGGATGCTCACCAAGCTTCATTTCAGTCCTAGGCACTCAAAGGACACTAAGCATAGAGTGTGAAAACTGAGTTTCCTTGAGAGCTGCTTGGAAGCCTGATGGTGGGTGAAGTTAGTGAGCCAAATGGAGTTGTTCTCCCACAAGAACCACTCGGCTGATCCTTCTTCCATATGCCCTTCACCAACATGCAGTGTTTCCTTGATTGAATTAGCTCTCACACCAATTTTTGCGTCTAGAGCGTTTGCATTGTGTTCTATCTGAAAACGGCTGTGGCGCTGAAGTTGCCTGTGAATGTGGAGTTGGTGGCATGTGAAACCCGCATGTGGAGCATTTGTTTGTGTGGGATGCTCTACCAGCTTCATTCCTAGATAATGCACTCAAAGGGCACTAAGCATAGAGTGTAAAAACTGAGTTTCATTTAGAGCTGCTTGGAAGCCTGATGCTGTGTGAAGTTAGTGAGCCAAATGGAGTTGTTCTCCCACAAGAACCACTCGGCTGATCCTTCTTCAATATGCCCTTCACCAACATGCAGTGTTTCCTTGATTGAATTAGCTCTCACACCAATATTTGCGTCTAGAGCCTTTGCATTGAGGGCTATCTGAAAACGGCTGTGGCGCTGAAGTTGCCTGTGAATGTGGAGTTGGTGGCATGTGAAACCCGCATGTGGAGCATTCGTTTGTGTGGGATGCTCACCAACCTTCATTTCAGTCCTAGGCACTCAAAGGGCACTAAGCCTAGAGTGTGAAAACTGAGTTTCCTTGAGAGCTGCTTGGAAGCCTGATGATGTGTGAAGTTAGTGAGCCAAATGGAGTTGTTCTCCCACAAGAACCACTCGGCTGATCCTTCTTCAATATGCCCTTCACCAACAGGCAGTGTTTCCTTAATTGAATTAGGCTCTCACACCAATATTTGCATCTAGAGCCTTTGCATTGAGGGCTATCTGAAAACGTCTGTGGCGCTGCATTTGCCTGTGAATGTGGAGTTGTTGGCATGTGAAACCCACATGTGGAGCATTCGTTTGTGTGGGATGCTCTACCAGGTTCATTCCTAGATAATGCACTCAAAGGGCACTAAGCATAGAGCGTGAAAACTGAGTTTCCTTGATAGCTGCTTGGAAGCCTGATGGTGTATGAAGTTAGTGAGCCAAATGGAGTTGTTCTCCCACAAGAACCGCTCGGCTGATCCTTCTTCAATATGCCCTTCAACAACATGCAATGTTTCCTTGATTGAATTAGCTCTCAAACAAATATTTGCGTCTAGAGCCTTTGCATTGAGGGCTATCTGAAAACGGCTGTGGCGCTGAAGTTGCCTGTGAATGTGGAGTTGGTGGCATGTGAAACCCGATGTGGAGCATTTGTTTGTGTGGGATGCTAACCAAGCTTCATTTCAGTCCTAGGCACTCAAAGTGCACTAAGCCTAGAGTGTGAAAACTGAGTTTCCTTGAGAGCTGCTTGGAAGCCTGATGGTGGGTGAAGTTAGTGAGCCAAATGGAGTTGTTCTCCCACAAGAACCACTCGGCTGATCCTTCTTCCATATGCCCTTCACCAACATGCAGTGTTTCCTTGATTGAATTAGCTCTCACACCAATATTTGCGTCTAGAGCGTTTGCATTGAGTTCTATCTGAAAACGGCTGTGGCGCTGAAGTTTCCTGTGAATGTGGAGTTGGTGGCATGTGAGACCTGCATGTGGAGCATTCGTTTGTGTGGGATGCTCTACCAGGTTCATTCCTAGATAATGCACTCAAAGGGCACTAAGCATAGAGTGTGAAAACTGAGTTTCCTTGAGAGCTGCTTGGAAGCCTGATGCTGTGTGAAGTTAGTGAGCCAAATGGAGTTGTTCTCCCACCAGAACCACTCGGCTGATCCTTCTGCAATATGCCCTTCAACAACATGCAGTGTTTCCTTGATTGAATTAGCTCTCACACCAATTTTTGCGTCTAGAGCCTTTGCATTGAGGGCTATCTGAAAACGGCTGTGGCGCTGAAGTTGCCTGTGAATGTGGAGTTGGTGGCATGTGAGACCTGCATGTGGAGCATTCGTTTGTGTGGTATGCTCTACCAGCTTCATTCCTAGATAATGCACTCAAAGGGCACTAAGCATAGAGTGTAAAAACTGAGTTTCATTGAGAGCTGCTTGGAAGCCTGATGCTGTGTGAAGTTAGTGAGCCAAATGGAGTTGTTCTCCCACAAGAACCACTCGGCTGATCCTTCTTCAATATGCCCTTCACCAACATGCAGTGTGTCCTTGATTGAATTAGCTCTCACACCAATATTTGCGTCTAGAGCCTTTACATTGAGGGCTATCTGAAAACGGCTGTGGCGCTGAAGTTGCCTGTGAATGTGGAGTTGGTGGCATGTGAAACCCGCATGTGGAGCATTCGTTTGTGTGGGATGCTCACCAAGCTTCATTTCGGTGCTAGGCACTCAAAGGGCACTAAGCCTAGAGTGTGAAAACTGAGTTTCCTTGAGAGCTGCTTGGAAGCCTGATGGTGTGTGAAGTTAGTGAGCCAAATGGAGTTGTTCTCCCACAAGAACCACTCGGCTGATCCTTCTTCAATATGCCCTTCACCAACATGCAGTGTTTCCTTGATTGAATTAGCTCTCACACCAATATTTGCGTCTAGAGCCTTTGCATTGAGGCCTATCTGAAAACGGCTGTGGCGCTGAAGTTGCCTGTGAATGTGGAGTTGGTGGCATGTGAAACCCGCATGTGGAGCATTTGTTTGTGTGGGATGCTCTACCAGGTTCATTCCTAGATAATGCACTCAAAGGACACTAAGCATAGAGCGTGAAAACTGAGTTTCCTTGAGAGCTGCTTGGAAGCCTGATGGTGTATGAAGTTAGTGAGCCAAATGGAGTTGTTCTCCCACGAGAACCACTCGGCTGATCCTTCTTCAATATGCCCTTCACCAACATGCAGTGTTTCCTTAATTGAATTAGCTGTCACACCAATATTTGCATCTAGATCCTTTGCATTGAGGGCTATCTGAAAACGGCTGTGGTGCTGCAGTTGCCTGTGAATGTGGAGTTGGTGGCATGTGAAACCCGCATGTGGAGCATACGTTTGTGTGGTATGCTCACCAAGCTTCATTTCAGTCCTAGGCACTCAAAGGGCACTAAACATAGAGTGTGAAAACTGAGTTTCCTTGAGAGCTGCTTGGAAGCCTGATGGTGTGTGAAGCTAGTGAGCCAAATGGAGTTGTTCTCCCACAAGAACCACTCGGCTGATCCTTCTTCAATATGCCCTTCACCAACATGCAGTGTGACTTTGATTGAATTAGCTCTCACACCAATATTTGTGTCTAGAGCCTTTGCATTGAGGGCTATCTGAAAACGGCTGTGGCGCTGAAGTTGCCTGTGAATGTGGAGTTGGTGACATGTGACACCCGAATGTGGAGCATTCGTTTGTGTGGGATGCTCACCAAGCTTCATTTCAGTCCTAGGCACTCAAAGGGCACTAAGCCTAGAGTGTGAAAACTGAGTTTCCTTGAGAGCTGCTTGGAAGCCTGATGCTGTGTGAAGTTAGTGAGCCAAATGGAGTTGTTCTCCCACAAGAAACACTCGGCTGATCCTTCTTCAATATGCCCTTCACCAACATGCAGTGTTTCCTTGATTGAATTAGCTCTCACACCAATATTTGCGTCTAGAGCCTTTGCATTGAGGGCTATCTGAAAACGGCTGTGGCGCTGCAGTTGCCTGTGAATGTGGAGTTGGTGGCATGTGAAACTCGCATGTGGAGCATTCGTTTCTGTGAGATGCTCACCAAGCTTCATTTCAGTCCTAGGCACTCAAAGGGCACTAAGCCTAGAGTGTGAAAATTGAGTTTCCTTGAGAGCTGCTTGGAAGCCTGATGGTGTGTGAAGTTAGTGAGCCAAATGGAGTTGTTCTCCCACAAGAACCACTCGGCTGATCCTTCTGCAATATGCCCTTCAACAACATGCAGTGTTTCCTTGATTGAATTAGCTCTAACACAAATATTTGCGTCTAGAGCCTTTGCATTGAGGGCTATCTGAAAACGGCTGTGGCGCTGAAGTTGCCTGTGAATGTGGAGTTGGTGGCATGTGACACCTGCATGTGGAGCATTCGTTTGTGTGGGATGCTCTACCAGGTTCATTCCTAGATAATGCACTCAAAGGGCACTAAGCATAGAGTGTGAAAACTGAGTTTCCTTGAGAGCTGCTTGGAAGCCTGATGGTGTGTGATTTAGTGAGGTAAATGTAGTTGTTCTCCCACAAGAACCACTCGGCTGATCCTTCTTCAATATGCCCTTCACCAACATGCAGTGTTTCCTTGATTGAATTAGCTGTCACACCAATATTTCTGTCTAGAGCCTTTGCATTGAGGGCTATCTGAAAACGGCTGTGGCGCTGAAGTTTCCTGTGAATGTGGAGTTGGTGGCATGTGACACCCGCATGTGGAGCATTCGTTTGTGTGGGATGCTCACCAAGCTTCATTTCAGTCCTAGGCACTCAAAGGGCACTAAGCCTAGAGTGTGAAAACTGAGTTTCCTTGAGAGCTGCTTGGAAGCCTGATGCTGTGTGAAGTTAGTGAGCCAAATGGAGTTGTTCTCCCACAAGAACCACTCGGCTGATCCTTCTTCAATATGCCCTTCACCAACATGCAGTGTTTCCTTGATTGAATTAGCTCTCACACCAATATTTGCGTCTAGAGCCTTTGCATTGAGTTCTATCTGAAAACGGCTGTGGCGCTGAAGTTGCCTGTGAATGTGGAGTTGGTGGCATGTGAGACCTGCATGTGGAGCATTCGTTTGTGTGGGATGCTCTACCAGCTTCATTCCTAGATAATGCACTCAAAGGGCACTAAGCATAGAGTGTGAAAACTGAGTTTCCTTGAGAGCTGCTTGGAAGCCTGATGCTGTGTGAAGTTAGTGAGCCAAATGGAGTTGTTCTCCCACAAGAACCACTCGGCTGATCCTTCTTCAATATGCCCTTCACCAACATGCAGTGTTTCCTTGATTGAATTAGCTCTCACACCAATATTTGCGTCTAGAGCCTTTGCATTGAGGGCTATCTGAAAACGGCTGTGGCGCTGAAGTTGCCTGTGAATGTGGAGTTGGTGGCATGTGAAACCCGCATGTGGAGCATTCGTTTGTGTGGGATGCTCTACCAGGTTCATTCCTAGATAATGCACTCAAAGGGCACTAAGCCTAGAGTGTAAAAACTGAGTTTCCTTGAGAGCTGCTTGGAAGCCTGATGCTGTGTGAAGTTAGTGAGCCAAATGGAGTTGTTCTCCCACAAGAACCACGCGGCTGATCCTTCTTCAATAAGCCCTTCACCAACATGCAGTGTTTCCTTGATTGAATTAGCTCTCACACCAATATTTGCGTCTAGAGCCTTTGCATTGAGGGCTATCTGAAAACGGCTGTGGCGCTGAAGTTGCCTGTGAATGTGGAGTTGGTGGCATGTGAAACCCGCATGTGGAGCATTCGTTTGTGTGGGATGCTCACCAAGCTTCATTTCAGTCCTAGGCACTCAAAGTGCACTAAGCCTAGAGTGTGAAAACTGAGTTTCCTTGAGAGCTGCTTGGAAGCCTGATGGTGTGTGAAGTTAGTGAGCCAAATGGAGTTGTTCTCCCACAAGAACCACTCGGCTGATCCTTCTGCAATATGCCCTTCAACAACATGCAGTGTTTCCTTGATTGAATTAGTTCTCACACCAATTTTTGCGTCTAGAGCCTTTGCATTGAGGGCTATCTGAAAACGGCTGTGGCGCTGAAGTTGCCTGTGAATGTGGAGTTGGTGGCATGTGAGACCTGCATGTGGAGCATTCGTTTGTGTGGGATGCTCTACCAGCTTCATTCCTAGATAATGCACTGAAAGGGCACTAAGCATAGAGTGTAAAAACTGAGTTTCATTGAGAGCTGCTTGGAAGCCTGATGCTGTGTGAAGTTAGTGAGCCAAATGGAGTTGTTCTCCCACAAGAACCACTCAGCTGATCCTTCTGCAATATGCCCTTCACCAACATGCAGTGTTTCCTTGATTGAATTAGCTGTCACACCAATATTTGCGTCTAGAGCCTTTGCATTGAGGGCTATCTGAAAACGGCCGTGGCGCTGAAGTTGCCTGTGAGTGTGGAGTTGGTGACATGTGACACCCGCATGTGGAGCATTCGTTTGTGTGTAATGCTCACCAAGCTTCATTTCAGTCCTAGGCACTCAAAGGGCACTAAGCCTAGAGTGTGAAAACTGAGTTTCCTTGAGAGCTGCTTGGAAGCCTGATGGTGTGTGAAGTTAGTGAGCCAAATGGAGTTGTTCTCCCACAAGAACCACTCGGCTGATCCTCCTGCAATATGCCCTTCAACAACATGCAGTGTTTCCTTGATTGAATTAGCTCTCACACCAATATTTGCGTCTGGAGCCTTTGCATTGAGGGCTATCTGAAAACGGCTGTGGCGCTGAAGTTGCCTGTGAATGTGGAGTTGGTGGCATGTGAAACCCGCATGTGGAGCATTTGTTTGTGTGGGATGCTCACCAAGCTTCATTTCAGTGCTAGGCACTCAAAGGGCACTAAGCCTAGAGTGTGAAAACTGAGTTTCCTTGAGAGCTGCTTGGAAGCCTGATGGTGTGTGAAGTTAGTGAGCCAAATGGAGTTGTTCTCCCACAAGAGCCACTCGGCTGATCCTTCTTCAATATGCCCTTCACCAACATGCAGTGTTTCCTTGATTGAATTAGCTCTCACACCAATATTTGCGTCTAGAGCCTTTGCATTGAGGCCTATCTGAAAACGGCTGTGGCGCTGCATTTGCCTGTGAATGTGGAGTTGGTGGCATGTGAAACCCGCATGTGGAGCATTTGTTTGTGTGGGATGCTCTACCAGGTTGATTCCTAGATAATGCACTCAAAGGACACTAAGCATAGAGCGTGAAAACTGAGTTTCCTTGAGAGCTGCTTGGAAGCCTGATGGTGTATGAAGTTAGTGAGCCAAATGGAGTTGTTCTCCCACGAGAACCACTCGGCTGATCCTTCTTCAATATGCCCTTCACCAACATGCAGTGTTTCCTTAATTGAATTAGCTCTCACACCAATATTTGCATCTAGATCCTTTGCATTGAGGGCTATCTGAAAACGGCTGTGGTGCTGAAGTTGCCTGTGAATGTGGAGTTGGTGGCATGTGAAACCCGCATGTGGAGCATACGTTTGTGTGGTATGCTCACCAAGCTTCATTTCAGTCCTAGGCACTCAAAGGGCACTAAACATGGGTGTGAAAACTGAGTTTCCTTGAGAGCTGCTTGGAAGCCTGATGGTGTGTGAAGCTAGTGAGCCAAATGGAGTTGTTCTCCCACAAGAACCACTCGGCTGATCCTTCTTCAATATGCCCTTCACCAACATGCAGTGTGACCTTGATTGAATTAGCTCTCACACCAATATTTGTGTCTAGAACCTTTGCATTGAGGGCTATCTGAAAACGGCTGTGGCGCTGAAGTTGCCTGTGAATGTGGAGTTGGTGACATGTGACACCCGAATGTGGAGCATTCGTTTGTGTGGGATGCCCTACCAGCTTCATTTCAGTCCTAGGCACTCAAAGGGCACTAAGCCTAGAGTGTGAAAACTGAGTTTCCTTGAGAGCTGCTTGGAAGCCTGATGGTGTGTGAAGTTAGTGAGCCAAATGGAGTTGTTCTCCCACAAGAAACACTCGGCTGATCCTTCTGCAATATGCCCTTCAACAACATGCAGTGTTTCCTTGATTGAATTAGCTCTCACACAAATATTTGCGTCTAGAGCCTTTGCATTGAGGGCTATCTGAAAACGGCTGTGGCGCTGAAGTTGCCTGTGAATGTGGAGTTGGTGGCATGTGACACCTGCATGTGGAGCATTCGTTTGTGTGGGATGCTCTACCAGGTTCATTCCTAGATAATGCACTCAAAGGGCACTAAGCATAGAGTGTGAAAACTGAGTTTCCTTGAGAGCTGCTTGGAAGCCTGATGGTGTGTGAATTAGTGGGGTAAATGGAGTTGTTCTCCCACAAGAACCACTCGGCTGATCCTTCTTCAATATGCCCTTCACCAACATGCAGTGTTTCCTTGATTGAATTAGCTCTCAAACCAATATTTGCGTCTAGAGCCTTTGCATTGAGGGCTATCTGAAAACGGCTGTGGTGCTGAAGTTGCCTGTGAATGTGGAGTTGGTGGCATGTGAAACCCGCATGTGGAGCATTCGTTTGTGTGGGATGCTCACCAAGCTTCATTTCAGTCCCTAGGCACTCAAAGGGCACTAAGCATAGAGTGTGAAAACTGAGTTTCCTTGAGAGCTGCTTGGAAGCCTGATGCTGTGTGAAGTTAGTGAGCCAAATGGAGTTGTTCTCCCACAAGAACCACTCGGCTGATCCTTCTTCAATATGCCCTTCACCAACATGCAGTGTTTCCTTGATTGAATTAGCTCTCACACCAATATTTGCGTCTAGAGCCTTTTACATTGAGGGCTATCTGAAAACGGCTGTGGCGCTGAAGTTGCCTGTGAATGTGGAGTTGGTGGCAAGTGAGACCTGCATGTGGAGCATTCGTTTGTGTGGGATGCTCTACCAGGTTCATTCCTAGATAATGCACTCAAAGGGCACTAAGCATAGAGTGTGAAAACTGAGTTTCCTTGAGAGCTGCTTGGAAGCCTGATGGTGTGTGAAGTTAGTGAGCCAAATGGAGTTGTTCTCCCACAAGAACCACTCGGCTGATCCTTCTTCAATAAGCCCTTCACCAACATGCAGTGTTTCCTTGATTGAATTAGCTCTCACACCAATATTTGCGTCTAGAGCCTTTGCATTGAGGGCTATCTGGAAACGGCTGTGGCTCTGAAGTTGCCTGTGAATGTGGAGTTGGTGGCATGTGAAAACAGCATGTGGAGCATTCATTTGTGTGGGATGCTCTACCCAGGTTCATTCCTGGATTATGCACTCAAAGGACACTAAGCCTAGAGTGTGAAAACTGAGTTTCCTTGAGAGCTGCTTGGAAGCCTGATGCTGTGTGAAGTTAGTGAGCCAAATGGAGTTGTTCTCCCACAAGAACCACTCGGCTGATCCTTCTTCAATATGCCCTTCACCAACATGCAGTGTTTCCTTGATTGTATTAGCTCTCACACCAATATTTGCGTCTAGAGCGTTTGCATTGAGTTCTATCTGAAAACGGCTGTGGCGCTGAAGTTGCCTGTGAATGTGGAGTTGGTGGCATGTGAGACCTGCATGTGGAGCATTCGTTTGTGTGGGATGCTCTACCAGGTTCATTCCTAGATAATGCACTCAAAGGGCACTAAGCATAGAGTGTGAAAACTGAGTTTCCTTGAGAGCTGCTTGGAAGCCTGATGCTGTGTGAAGTTAGTGAGCCAAATGGAGTTGTTCTCCCACAAGAACCACTCGGCTGATCCTTCTTCAATATGCCCTTCACCAACATGCAGTGTTTCCTTGATTGAATTAGCTCTCACACCAATATTTGCGTCTAGATCCTTTGCATTGAGGGCTATCTGAAAACGGCTGTGGCGCTGAAGTTGCCTGAGAATGTGGAGTTGGTGGCATGTGAAACCCGCATGTGGAGCATTCGTTTGTGTGGGATGCTCTACCAGGTTCATTCCTGGATTATGCACTCAAAGGGCACTAAGCCTACAGTGTGAAAACTGAGTTTCCTTGAGAGCTGCTTGGAAGCCTGATGGTGTGTGAAGTTAGTGAGCCAAATGGAGTTGTTCTCCCCACAAGAACCACTCGGCTGATCCTTCTTCAATATGCGCTTCAACAACATGCAGTGTTTCCTTGATTGAATTCGCTGTCACACCAATAATTGCGTCTAGAGCCTTTGCATTGAGGGCTATCTGAAAACGGCTGTGGCGCTGAAGTTGCCTGTGACTGTGGAGTTGGTGGCATGTGAAACCCGCATGTGGAGCATTGTTTGTGTGGGATGCTCTACCAGGTTGATTCCTAGATAATGCACTCAAAGGGCACTAAGCATAGAGCCTGAAAACTGAATTTCCTTGAGAGCTGCTTGGAAGCCTGATGGTGTGTGAAGTTAGTGAGCCAAATGCAGTTGTTCTTCCACGAGAATCACTCGCTGATCCTTCTGCAATATGCCCTTCACCAACATGCAGTGTTTCCTTGATTGAATTAGCTCTCACACCAATATTTGCGTCTAGAGCCTTTGCATTGAGGGTTATCTGAAAACGGCTGTGGCGTTTAAGTTGCCTGTGACTGTGGAGTTCTTGGCATGCGAAACCCGCATGTGGAGCATTCGTTTGTGTGGGATGCTCACCAAGATTCATTTCAGTCCTAGGCACTCAAAGGGCACTAAGCCTAGAGTGTGAAAACTGAGTTTCCTTGAGAGCTGCTTGGAAGCCTGATGGTGTGTGAAGTTAGTGAGCCAAATGGAGTTGTTCTCCCACAAGAACCACTCGGCTGATCCTTCTTCAATATGCCCTTCACCAACATGCAGTGTTTCCTTGATTGAATTAGCTCTCACACAAATATTTGCGTCTAGAGCCTTTGCATTGAGGGCTATCTGAAAACGGCTGTGGCACTGCATTTGCCTGTGAATGTGGAGTTGGTGGCATGTGAAACCCGCATGTGGAGCATTCGTTTGTGTGGGATGCTCTACCAGGTTCATTCCTAGATAATGCACTCAAAGGGCACTAAGCCTAGAGTGTGAAAACTGAGTTTCCTTGAGAGCTGCTTGGAAGCCTGATGGTGTGTGAAGTTAGTGAGCCAAATGGAGTTGTTCTCCCACAAGAACCACGCGGCTGATCCTTCTTCAATAAGCCCTTCACCAACATGCAGTGTTTCCTTGATTGAATTAGCTCTCACACCAATATTTGCGTCTAGAGCCTTTGCATTGAGGGTTATCTGAAAACGGCTGTGGCGCTGCAGTTGCCTGAGAATGTGGAGTTGGTGGCATGTGAAACCCGCATGTGGAGCATTTGTTTGTGTGGGATGCTCACCAACTTCACATCAGTCCTAGGCACTCAAAGGGCACTAAGCCTAGAGTGTGAAAACTGAGTTTCCTTGAGAGCTGCTTGGAAGCCTGATGGTGTGTGACGTTAGTGAGCCAAATGGAGTTGTTCTCCCACAAGAACCACTCGGCTAATCCTTCTGCAATATGCCCTTCAACAACAGGCAGTGTTTCCTTGATTGAATTAGCTCTCACACCAATATTTGCGTCTAGAGCCTTTGCATTGAGGGCTATCTGAAAACGGCTGTGGCACTGCAGTTGCCTGTGAATGTGGAGTTGGTGGCATGTGACACCTGCATGTGGAGCATTCGTTTGTGTGGGATGCTCTACCAGCTTCATTCCTAGATAATGCACTCAAAGGGCACTAAGCATAGAGTGTAAAAACTGAGTTTCCTTGAGAGCTGCTTGGAAGCCTGATGGTGTGTGAATTAGTGAGCCAAATGGAGTTGTTCTCCCACAAGAACCACTCGGATGATCCTTCTTCAATATGCGCTTCAACAACATGCAGTGTTTCCTTGATTGAATTCGCTGTCACACCAATATTTGCGTCTAGAGCCTTTGCATTGAGGGCTATCTGAAAACGGCTGTGGCGCTGCATTTGCCTGTGAATGTGGAGTTGGTGGCATGTGAAACCCGCATGTGGAGCATTTGTTTGTGTGGGATGCTCTACCAGGTTGATTCCTAGATAATGCACTCAAAGGGCACTAAGCACAGAGCGTGAAAACTGAGTTTCCTTGAGAGCTGCTTGGAAGCCTGATGGTGTATGAAGTTAGTGAGCCAAATGGAGTTGTTCTCCCACGAGAACCACTCGGCTGATCCTTCTGCAATATGCCCTTCACCAACATGCAGTGTTTCCTTAATTCAATTAGCTCTCACACAATATTTGCATCTAGAGCCTTTGCATTGAGGGCTATCTGAAAACGGCTGTGGCGCTGAAGTTGTCTGTGACTGTGGAGTTGTTGGCATGTGAAACCCGCATGTGGAGCATTCGTTTGTGTGGGATGCTCACCAAGCTTCATTTCAGTCCTAGCCACTCAAAGGGCACTAAAACATAGAGTGTGAAAACTGAGTTTCCTTGAGAGCTGCTTGGAAGCCTGATGGTGTGTGAAGCTAGTGAGCCAAATGGAGTTGTTCTCCCACAAGAACCACTCGGCTGATCCTTCTTCAATATGCCCTTCACCAACAAGCAGTGTTTCCTTGATTGAATTAGCTCTCACACCAATATTTGTGTCTAGAGCCTTTGCATTGAGGGTTATCTGAAAACGGCTGTGGCGGTTAAGGTGCCTGTGACTGTGGAGTTCTTGGCATGCGAAACCCGCATGTGGAGCATTCGTTTGTGTGGGATGCTCTACCAGATTCATTTCAGTCCTAGGCACTCAAAGGGCACTAAGCATAGAGTGTGAAAACTGAGTTTCCTTGAGAGCTGCTTGGAAGCCTGATGGTGTGTGAAGTTAGTGAGCCAAATGGAGTTGTTCTCCCACAAGAACCACTCGGCTGATCCTTCTTCAATATGCCCTTCACCAACATGCAGTGTTTCCGTGATTGAATTAGCTCTCACACCCAATATTTGCGTCTAGAGCCTTTGCATTGAGGGCTATCTGAAAACGGCTGTGGCACTGCATTTGCCTGTGAATGTGGAGTTGGTGGCATGTGAAACCCGCATGTGGAGCATTCGTTTGTGTGGGATGCTCTACCAGGTTCATTCCTAGATAATGCACTCAAAGGGCACTAAGCCTAGAGTGTGAAAACTGAGTTTCCTTGAGAGCTGCTTGGAAGCCTGATGCTGTGTGAAGTTAGTGAGCCAAATGGAGTTGTTCTCCCACAAGAACCACTCGGCTGATCCTTCTTCAATAAGCCCTTCACCAACATGCAGTGTTTCCTTGATTGAATTAGCTCTCACACCATATTTGCGTCTAGAGCCTTTGCATTGAGGGCTATCTGAAAACGCCTGTGGCGCTGAAGTTGCCTGTGAATGTGGAGTTGGTGACATGTGAAACCCGCATGTGGAGCATTCGTTTGTGTGGGATGCTCACCAAGCTTCATTTCAGTCCTAGGCACTCAAAGGGCACTAAGCCTAGAGTGTGAAAACTGAGTTTCCTTGAGAACTGCTTGGAAGCCTGATGGTGTGTGAAGTTAGTGAGCCAAATGGAGTTGTTCTCCACAAGAACCACTCGGCTGATCCTCCTGCAATATGCCCCTTCACAACATGCAGTGTTTCCTTGATTGAATTAGCTCTCACACCAATTTTTGCGTCTAGAGCCTTTGCATTGAGGGCTATCTGAAAACGCCTGTGGCGCTGAAGTTGCCTGTGAATGTGGAGTTGGTGGCATGTGAAACCCGCATGTGGAGCATTCGTTTGTGTGGGATGCTCACCAAGCTTCATTTCAGTCCTAGGCACTTAAAGGGCACTAAGCATAGAGTGTGAAAACTGAGTTTCCTTGAGAGCTGCTTGGAAGCCTGATGGTGTGTGAAGTTAGTGAGCCAAATGGAGTTGTTCTCCCACAAGAACCACTCGGCTGATCCTTCTTCAATATGCGCTTCAACAACATGCAGTGTTTCCTTGATTGAATTCGCTGTCACACCAATAATTGCGTCTAGAACCTTTGCATTGAGGGCTATCTGAAAACGGCTGTGGCGCTGAAGTTGCCTGTGACTGTGGAGTTGGTGGCATGTGAAACCCGCATGTGGAGCATTTGTTTGTGTGGGATGCTCTACCAGGTTGATTCCTAGATAATGCACTCAAAGGGCACTAAGCATAGAGCGTGAAAACTGAGTTTCCTTGAGAGCTGCTTGGAAGCCTGATGGTGTGTGAAGTTAGTGAGCCAAATGCAGTTGTTCTCCCACGAGAATCACTCGGCTGATCCTTCTGCAATATGCCCTTCACCAACATGCAGTGTTTCCTTAATTCAATTAGCTCTCACACCAATATTTGCATCTAGAGCCTTTGCATTGAGGGCTATCTGAAAACGGCTGTGGCGCTGAAGTTGCCTGTGACTGTGGAGTTGTTGGCATGTGAAACCCGCATGTGGAGCATTCGTTTGTGTGGGATGCTCACCAAGCTTCATTTCAGTCCTAGCCACTCAAAGGGCACTAAACATAGAGTGTGAAAACTGAGTTAGTTGAGAGCTGCTTGGAAGCCTGATGGTGTGTGAAGCTAGTGAGCCAAATGGAGTTGTTCTCCCACAAGAACCACTCGGCTGATCCTTCTTCAATATGCCCTTCACCAACAGGCAGTGTGTCCTTGATTGAATTAGCTCTCACACCAATATTTGCGTCTAGAGCCTTTGCATTGAGGGCTATCTGAAAACGGCTGTGGCGCTGAAGTTGTCTGTGACTGTGGAGTTGGTGGCATGTGAAACCCGCATGTGGAGCATTCGTTTGTGTGGGATGCTCACCAAGCTTCATTTCAGTCCTAGCCACTCAAAGGGCACTAAACATAGAGTGTGAAAACTGAGTTTCCTTGAGAGCTGCTTGGAAGCCTGATGGTGTGTGAAGCTAGTGAGCCAAATGGAGTTGTTCTCCCACAAGAACCACTCGCCTGATCCTTCTTCAATATGCCCTTCACCAACAGGCAGTGTTTCCTTGATTGAATTAGCTCTCACACCAATATTTGTGTCTAGAGCCTTTGCATTGAGGGTTATCTGAAAACGGCTGTGGCGCTTAAGGTGCCTGTGACTGTGGAGTTCTTGGCATGTGAAACCCGCATGTGGAGCATTCGTTTGTGTGGGATGCTCTACCAGATTCATTTCAGTCCTAGGCACTCAAAGGGCACTAAGCATAGAGTGTGAAAACTGAGTTTCCTTGAGAGCTGCTTGGAAGCCTGATGGTGTGTGAAGTTAGTGAGCCAAATGGAGTTGTTCTCCCGCAAGAACCACTCGGCTGATCCTTCTTCAATATGCCCTTCACCAACATGCAGTGTTTCCTTGATTGAATTAGCTCTCACACCAATATTTGCGTCTAGAGCCTTTGCATTGAGGGCTATCTGAAAACGGCTGTGGCGCTGAAGTTGCCTGTGAATGTGGAGTTGGTGGCATGTGAAACCCGCATGTGGAGCATTCGTTTGTGTGGGATGCTCTACCAGGTTCATTCCTAGATAATGCACTCAAAGGGCACTAAGCATAGAGTGTAAAAATTGAGTTTCCTTGAGAGCTGCTTGGAAGCCTGATGCTGTGTGAAGTTAGTGAGCCAAATGGAGTTGTTCTCCCACAAGAACCACGCGGCTGATCCTTCTTCAATAAGCCCTTCACCAACATGCAGTGTTTCCTTGATTGAATTAGCTCTCACACCAATATTTGCGTCTAGAGCCTTTGCATTGAGGGTTATCTGAAAACGGCTGTGGCGCTGCAGTTGCCTGAGAATGTGGAGTTGGTGGCATGTGAAACCCGCATGTGGAGCATTTGTTTGTGTGGGATGCTCACCAACTTCACATCAGTCCTAGGCACCAAAGGGCACTAAGCCTAGAGTGTGAAAACTGAGTTTCCTTGAGAGCTGCTTGGAAGCCTGATGGTGTGTGACGTTAGTGAGCCAAATGGAGTTGTTCTCCCACAAGAACCACTCGGCTAATCCTTCTGCAATATGCCCTTCAACAACATGCAGTGTTTCCTTGATTGAATTAGCTCTCACACCAATATTTGCGTCTAGAGCCTTTGCATTGAGGGCTATCTGAAAACGGCTGTGGCACTGCAGTTACCTGTGAATGTGGAGTTGGTGGCATGTGACACCTGCATGTGGAGCATTCGTTTGTGTGGGATGCTCTACCAGCTTCATTCCTAGATAATGCACTCAAAGGGCACTAAGCATAGAGTGTAAAAACTGAGTTTCCTTGAGAGCTGCTTGGAAGCCTGATGGTGTGTGAATTAGTGAGCCAAATGGAGTTGTTCTCCCACAAGAACCACTCGGATGATCCTTCTTCAATATGCGCTTCAACAACATGCAGTGTTTCCTTGATTGAATTCGCTGTCACACCAATATTTGCGTCTAGAGCCTTTGCATTGAGGGCTATCTGAAAACGGCTGTGGCGCTGCATTTGCCTGTGAATGTGGAGTTGGTGGCATGTGAAACCCGCATGTGGAGCATTTGTTTGTGTGGGATGCTCTACCAGGTTGATTCCTAGATAATGCACTCAAAGGGCACTAAGCACAGAGCGTGAAAACTGAGTTTCCTTGAGAGCTGCTTGGAAGCCTGATGGTGTATGAAGTTAGTGAGCCAAATGGAGTTGTTCTCCCACGAGAACCACTCGGCTGATCCTTCTGCAATATGCCCTTCACCAACATGCAGTGTTTCCTTAATTCAATTAGCTCTCACACCAATATTTGCATCTAGAGCCTTTGCATTGAGGGCTATCTGAAAACGGCTGTGGCGCTGAAGTTGTCTGTGACTGTGGAGTTGTTGGCATATGAAACCCGCATGTGGAGCATTCGTTTGTGTGGGATGCTCACCAAGCTTCATTTCAGTCCTAGCCACTCAAAGGGCACTAAACATAGAGTGTGAAAACTGAGTTTCCTTGAGAGCTGCTTGGAAGCCTGATGGTGTGTGAAGCTAGTGAGCCAAATGGAGTTGTTCTCCCACAAGAACCACTCGGCTGATCCTTCTTCAATATGCCCTTCACCAACAGGCAGTGTTTCCTTGATTGAATTAGCTCTCACACCAATATTTGTGTCTAGAGCCTTTGCATTGAGGGTTATCTGAAAACGGCTGTGGCGGTTAAGGTGCCTGTGACTGTGGAGTTCTTGGCATGCGAAACCCGCATGTGGAGCATTCGTTTGTGTGGGATGCTCTACCAGATTCATTTCAGTCCTAGGCACTCAAAGGGCACTAAGCATAGAGTGTGAAAACTGAGTTTCCTTGAGAGCTGCTTGGAAGCCTGATGGTGTGTGAAGTTAGTGAGCCAAATGGAGTTGTTCTCCCACAAGAACCACTCGGCTGATCCTTCTTCAATATGCCCTTCACCAACATGCAGTGTTTCCGTGATTGAATTAGCTCTCACACCAATATTTGCGTCTAGAGCCTTTGCATTGAGGGCTATATGAAAACGGCTGTGGCACTGCATTTGCCTGTGAATGTGGAGTTGGTGGCATGTGAAACCCGCATGTGGAGCATTCGTTTGTGTGGGATGCTCTACCAGGTTCATTCCTAGATAATGCACTCAAAGGGCACTAAGCCTAGAGTGTGAAAACTGAGTTTCCTTGAGAGCTGCTTGGAAGCCTGATGCTGTGTGAAGTTAGTGAGCCAAATGGAGTTGTTCTCCCACAAGAACCACTCGGCTGATCCTTCTTCAATAAGCCCTTCACCAACATGCAGTGTTTCCTTGATTGAATTAGCTCTCACACCAATATTTGCGTCTAGAGCCTTTGCATTGAGGGCTATCTGAAAACGCCTGTGGCGCTGAAGTTGCCTGTGAATGTGGAGTTGGTGACATGTGAAACCCGCATGTGGAGCATTCGTTTGTGTGGGATGCTCACCAAGCTTAATTTCAGTCCTAGGCACTCAAAGGGCACTAAGCCTAGAGTGTGAAAACTGAGTTTCCTTGAGAACTGCTTGGAAGCCTGATGGTGTGTGAAGTTAGTGAGCCAAATGGAGTTGTTCTCCCACAAGAACCACTCGGCTGATCCTCCTGCAATATGCCCTTCAACAACATGCAGTGTTTCCTTGATTGAATTAGCTCTCACACCAATTTTTGCGTCTAGAGCCTTTGCATTGAGGGCTATCTGAAAACGCCTGTGGCGCTGAAGTTGCCTGTGAATGTGGAGTTGGTGGCATGTGAAACCCGCATGTGGAGCATTCGTTTGTGTGGGATGCTCACCAAGCTTCATTTCAGTCCTAGGCACTTAAAGGGCACTAAGCATAGAGTGTGAAAACTGAGTTTCCTTGAGAGCTGCTTGGAAGCCTGATGGTGTGTGAAGTTAGTGAGCCAAATGGAGTTGTTCTCCCACAAGAACCACTCGGCTGATCCTTCTTCAATATGCGCTTCACCAACATGCAGTGTTTCCTTGATTGAATTCGCTGTCACACCAATAATTGCGTCTAGAACCTTTGCATTGAGGGCTATCTGAAAACGACTGTGGCGCTGCATTTGCCTGTGAATGTGGAGTTGGTGGCATGTGAAACCCGCATGTGGAGCATTTGTTTGTGTGGGATGCTCTACCAGGTTGATTCCTAGATAATGCACTCAAAGGGCACTAAGCATACAGCGTGAAAACTGAGTTTCCTTGAGAGCTGCTTGGAAGCCTGATGGTGTGTGAAGTTAGTGAGCCAAATGCAGTTGTTCTCCCACGAGAATCACTCGGCTGATCCTTCTGCAATATGCCCTTCACCAACATGCAGTGTTTCCTTAATTCAATTAGCTCTCACACCAATATTTGCATCTAGAGCCTTTGCATTGAGGGCTATCTGAAAACGGCTGTGGCGCTGAAGTTGCCTGTGACTGTGGAGTTGTTGGCATGTGAAACCCGCATGTGGAGCATTCGTTTGTGTGGGATGCTCACCAAGCTTCATTTCAGTCCTAGCCACTCAAAGGGCACTAAACATAGAGTGTGAAAACTGAGTTAGTTGAGAGCTGCTTGGAAGCCTGATGGTGTGTGAGGCTAGTGAGCCAAATGGAGTTGTTCTCCCACAAGAACCACTCGGCTGATCCTTCTTCAATATGCCCTTCACCAACAGGCAGTGTGTCCTTGATTGAATTAGCTCTCACACCAATATTTGCGTCTAGAGCCTTTGCATTGAGGGCTATCTGAAAACGGCTGTGGCGCTGAAGTTGTCTGTGACTGTGGAGTTGGTGGCATGTGAAACCCGCATGTGGAGCATTCGTTTGTGTGGGATGCTCACCAAGCTTCATTTCAGTCCTAGCCACTCAAAGGGCACTAAACATAGAGTGTGAAAACTGAGTTTCCTTGAGAGCTGCTTGGAAGCCTGATGGTGTGTGAAGCTAGTGAGCCAAATGGAGTTGTTCTCCCACAAGAACCACTCGCCTGATCCTTCTTCAATATGCCCTTCACCAACAGGCAGTGTTTCCTTGATTGAATTAGCTCTCACACCAATATTTGCATCTAGAGCCTTTGCATTGAGGGTTATCTGAAAACGGCTGTGGCGCTTAAGGTGCCTGTGACTGTGGAGTTCTTGGCATGTGAAACCCGCATGTGGAGCATTCGTTTGTGTGGGATGCTCTACCAGATTCATTTCAGTCCTAGGCACTCAAAGGGCACTAAGCATAGAGTGTGAAAACTGAGTTTCCTTGAGAGCTGCTTGGAAGCCTGATGGTGTGTGAAGTTAGTGAGCCAAATGGAGTTGTTCTCCCGCAAGAACCACTCGGCTGATCCTTCTTCAATATGCCCTTCACCAACATGCAGTGTTTCCTTGATTGAATTAGCTCTCACACAAATATTTGCGTCTAGAGCCTTTGCATTGAGGGCTATCTGAAAACGGCTGTGGCACTGCATTTGCCTGTGAATGTGGAGTTGGTGGCATGTGAAACCCGCATGTGGAGCATTCGTTTGTGTGGGATGCTCTACCAGGTTCATTCCTAGATAATGCACTCAAAGGGCACTAAGCATAGAGTGTAAAAATTGAGTTTCCTTGAGAGCTGCTTGGAAGCCTGATGCTGTGTGAAGTTAGTGAGCCAAATGGAGTTGTTCTCCCACAAGAACCACGCGGCTGATCCTTCTTCAATAAGCCCTTCACCAACATGCAGTGTTTCCTTGATTGAATTAGCTCTCACACCAATATTTGCGTCTAGAGCCTTTGCATTGAGGGTTATCTGAAAACGGCTGTGGCGCTGCATTTGCCTGAGAATGTGGAGTTGGTGGCATGTGAAACCCGCATGTGGAGCATTTGTTTGTGTGGGATGCTCACCAACTTCACATCAGTCCTAGGCACCAAAGGGCACTAAGCCTAGAGTGTGAAAACTGAGTTTCCTTGAGAGCTGCTTGGAAGCCTGATGGTGTGTGACGTTAGTGAGCCAAATGGAGTTGTTCTCCCACAAGAACCACTCGGCTAATCCTTCTGCAATATGCCCTTCAACAACAGGCAGTGTTTCCTTGATTGAATTAGCTCTCACACCAATATTTGCGTCTAGAGCCTTTGCATTGAGGGCTATCTGAAAACGGCTGTGGCACTGCAGTTACCTGTGAATGTGGAGTTGGTGGCATGTGACACCTGCATGTGGAGCATTCGTTTGTGTGGGATGCTCTACCAGCTTCATTCCTAGATAATGCACTCAAAGGGCACTAAGCATAGAGTGTAAAAACTGAGTTTCCTTGAGAGCTGCTTGGAAGCCTGATGGTGTGTGAATTAGTGAGCCAAATGGAGTTGTTCTCCCACAAGAACCACTCGGATGATCCTTCTTCAATATGCGCTTCAACAACATGCAGTGTTTCCTTGATTGAATTCGCTGTCACACCAATATTTGCGTCTAGAGCCTTTGCATTGAGGGCTATCTGAAAACGGCTGTGGCGCTGCATTTGCCTGTGAATGTGGAGTTGGTGGCATGTGAAACCCGCATGTGGAGCATTTGTTTGTGTGGGATGCTCTACCAGGTTGATTCCTAGATAATGCACTCAAAGGGCACTAAGCACAGAGCGTGAAAACTGAGTTTCCTTGAGAGCTGCTTGGAAGCCTGATGGTGTATGAAGTTAGTGAGCCAAATGGAGTTGTTCTCAAACGAGAACCACTCGGCTGATCCTTCTGCAATATGCCCTTCACCAACATGCAGTGTTTCCTTAATTCAATTAGCTCTCACACCAATATTTGCATCTAGAGCCTTTGCATTGAGGGCTATCTGAAAACGGCTGTGGCGCTGAAGTTGTCTGTGACTGTGGAGTTGTTGGCATATGAAACCCGCATGTGGAGCATTCGTTTGTGTGGGATGCTCAACAAGCTTCATTTCAGTCCTAGCCACTCAAAGGGCACTAAACATAGAGTGTGAAAACTGAGTTTCCTTGAGAGCTGCTTGGAAGCCTGATGGTGTGTGAAGCTAGTGAGCCAAATGGAGTTGTTCTCCCACAAGAACCACTCGGCTGATCCTTCTTCAATATGCCCTTCACCAACAGGCAGTGTTTCCTTGATTGAATTAGCTCTCACACCAATATTTGTGTCTAGAGCCTTTGCATTGAGGGTTATCTGAAAACGGCTGTGGCGGTTAAGGTGCCTGTGACTGTGGAGTTCTTGGCATGCGAAACCCGCATGTGGAGCATTCGTTTGTGTGGGATGTTCTACCAGATTCATTTCAGTCCTAGGCACTCAAAGGGCACTAAGCATAGAGTGTGAAAACTGAGTTTCCTTGAGAGCTGCTTGGAAGCCTGATGGTGTGTGAAGTTAGTGAGCCAAATGGAGTTGTTCTCCCACAAGAACCACTCGGCTGATCCTTCTTCAATATGCCCTTCACCAACATGCAGTGTTTCCGTGATTGAATTAGCTCTCACACCAATATTTGCGTCTAGAGCCTTTGCATTGAGGGCTATCTGAAAACGGCTGTGGCACTGCATTTGCCTGTGAATGTGGAGTTGGTGGCATGTGAAACCCGCATGTGGAGCATTCGTTTGTGTGGGATGCTCTACCAGGTTCATTCCTAGATAATGCACTCAAAGGGCACTAAGCCTAGAGTGTGAAAACTGAGTTTCCTTGAGAGCTGCTTGGAAGCCTGATGCTGTGTGAAGTTAGTGAGCCAAATGGAGTTGTTCTCCCACAAGAACCACTCGGCTGATCCTTCTTCAATAAGCCCTTCACCAACATGCAGTGTTTCCTTGATTGAATTAGCTCTCACACCAATATTTGCGTCTAGAGCCTTTGCATTGAGGGCTATCTGAAAACGCCTGTGGCGCTGAAGTTGCCTGTGAATGTGGAGTTGGTGACATGTGAAACCCGCATGTGGAGCATTCGTTTGTGTGGGATGCTCACCAAGCTTCATTTCAGTCCTAGGCACTCAAAGGGCACTAAGCCTAGAGTGTGAAAACTGAGTTTCCTTGAGAACTGCTTGGAAGCCTGATGGTGTGTGAAGTTAGTGAGCCAAATGGAGTTGTTCTCCCACAAGAACCACTCGGCTGATCCTCCTGCAATATGCCCTTCACCAACATGCAGTGTTTCCTTGATTGAATTAGCTCTCACACCAATTTTTGCGTCTAGAGCCTTTGCATTGAGGGCTATCTGAAAACGCCTGTGGCGCTGAAGTTGCCTGTGAATGTGGAGTTGGTGGCATGTGAAACCCGCATGTGGAGCATTCGTTTGTGTGGGATGCTCACCAAGCTTCATTTCAGTCCTAGGCACTTAAAGGGCACTAAGCATAGAGTGTGAAAACTGAGTTTCCTTGAGAGCTGCTTGGAAGCCTGATGGTGTGTGAAGTTAGTGAGCCAAATGGAGTTGTTCTCCCACAAGAACCACTCGGCTGATCCTTCTTCAATATGCGCTTCAACAACATGCAGTGTTTCCTTGATTGAATTCGCTGTCACACCAATAATTGCGTCTAGAACCTTTGCATTGAGGGCTATCTGAAAACGGCTGTGGCGCTGCATTTGCCTGTGAATGTGGAGTTGGTGGCATGTGAAACCCGCATGTGGAGCATTTGTTTGTGTGGGATGCTCTACCAGGTTGATTCCTAGATAATGCACTCAAAGGGCACTAAGCATAGAGCGTGAAAACTGAGTTTCCTTGAGAGCTGCTTGGAAGCCTGATGGTGTGTGAAGTTAGTGAGCCAAATGCAGTTGTTCTCCCACGAGAATCACTCGGCTGATCCTTCTGCAATATGCCCTTCACCAACATGCAGTGTTTCCTTAATTCAATTAGCTCTCACACCAATATTTGCATCTAGAGCCTTTGCATTGAGGGCTTTCTGAAAACAGCTGTGGCGCTGAAGTTGCCTGTGACTGTGGAGTTGTTGGCATGTGAAACCCGCATGTGGAGCATTCGTTTGTGTGGGATGCTCACCAAGCTTCATTTCAGTCCTAGCCACTCAAAGGGCACTAAACATAGAGTGTGAAAACTGAGTTAGTTGAGAGCTGCTTGGAAGCCTGATGGTGTGTGAAGCTAGTGAGCCAAATGGAGTTGTTCTCCCACAAGAACCACTCGGCTGATCCTTCTTCAATATGCCCTTCACCAACAGGCAGTGTGTCCTTGATTGAATTAGCTCTCACACCAATATTTGCGTCTAGAGCCTTTGCATTGAGGGCTATCTGAAAACGGCTGTGGCGCTGAAGTTGTCTGTGACTGTGGAGTTGTTGGCATGTGAAACCCGCATGTGGAGCATTTGTTTGTGTGGGATGCTCACCAAGCTTCATTTCAGTCCTAGCCACTCAAAGGGCACTAAACATAGAGTGTGAAAACTGAGTTTCCTTGAGAGCTGCTTGGAAGCCTGATGGTGTGTGAAGCTAGTGAGCCAAATGGAGTTGTTCTCCCACAAGAACCACTCGCCTGATCCTTCTTCAATATGCCCTTCACCAACATGCAGTGTTTCCTTGATTGAATTAGCTCTCACACCAATATTTGTGTCTAGAGCCTTTGCATTGAGGGTTATCTGAAAACGGCTGTGGCGCTTAAGGTGCCTGTGACTGTGGAGTTCTTGGCATGTGAAACCCGCATGTGGAGCATTCGTTTGTGTGGGATGCTCTACCAGATTCATTTCAGTCCTAGGCACTCAAAGGGCACTAAGCATAGAGTGTGAAAACTGAGTTTCCTTGAGAGCTGCTTGGAAGCCTGATGGTGTGTGAAGTTAGTGAGCCAAATGGAGTTGTTCTCCCGCAAGAACCACTCGGCTGATCCTTCTTCAATATGCCCTTCACCAACATGCAGTGTTTCCTTGATTGAATTAGCTCTCACACCAATATTTGCGTCTAGAGCCTTTGCATTGAGGGCTATCTGAAAACGGCTGTGGCACTGCATTTGCCTGTGAATGTGGAGTTGGTGGCATGTGAAACCCGCATGTGGAGCATTCGTTTGTGTGGGATGCTCTACCAGGTTCATTCCTAGATAATGCACTCAAAGGGCACTAAGCCTAGAGTGTGAAAACTGAGTTTCCTTGAGAGCTGCTTGGAAGCCTGATGCTGTGTGAAGTTAGTGAGCCAAATGGAGTTGTTCTCCCACAAGAACCACTCGGCTGATCCTTCTTCAATAAGCCCTTCACCAACATGCAGTGTTTCCTTGATTGAATTAGCTCTCACACCAATATTTGCGTCTAGAGCCTTTGCATTGAGGGCTATCTGAAAACGGCTGTGGCGCTGAAGTTGCCTGTGAATGTGGAGTTGGTGACATGTGACACCCGCATGTGGAGCATTCGTTTGTGTGGGATGCTCACCAAGCTTCATTTCAGTCCTAGGCACTCAAAGGGCACTAAGCCTAGAGTGTGAAAACTGAGTTTCCTTGAGAGCTGCTTGGAAGCCTGATGGTGTGTGAAGTTAGTGAGCCAAATGGAGTTGTTCTCCCACAAGAACCACTCGGCTGATCCTCCTGCAATATGCACTTCAACAACATGCAGTGTTTCCTTGATTGAATTAGCTGTCACACCAATTTTTGCGTCTAGAGCCTTTGCATTGAGGGCTATCTGAAAACGGCTGTGGCGCTGAAGTTGCCTGTGAATGTGGAGTTGGTGGCATGTGAAACCCGCATGTGGAGCATTCGTTTGTGTGGGATGCTCACCAAGCTTCATTTCAGTCCTAGGCACTTAAAGGGCACTAAGCCTACAGTGTGAAAACTGAGTTTCCTTGAGAGCTGCTTGGAAGCCTGATGGTGTGTGAAGTTAGTGAGCCAAATGGAGTTGTTCTCCCACGAGAATCACTCGGCTGATCCTTCTGCAATATGCCCTTCACCAACATGCAGTGTTTCCTTAATTCAATTAGCTCTCACACCAATATTTGCATCTAGAGCCTTTGCATTGAGGGCTATCTGAAAACGGCTGTGGCGCTGAAGTTGCCTGTGACTGTGGAGTTGTTGGCATGTGAAACCCGCATGTGGAGCATTCGTTTGTGTGGGATGCTCACCAAGCTTCATTTCAGTCCTAGCCACTCAAAGGGCACTAAACATAGAGTGTGAAAACTGAGTTAGTTGAGAGCTGCTTGGAAGCCTGATGGTGTGTGAAGCTAGTGAGCCAAATGGAGTTGTTCTCCCACAAGAACCACTCGGCTGATCCTTCTTCAATATGCCCTTCACCAACAGGCAGTGTGTCCTTGATTGAATTAGCTCTCACACCAATATTTGCGTCTAGAGCCTTTGCATTGAGGGCTATCTGAAAACGGCTGTGGCGCTGAAGTTGTCTGTGACTGTGGAGTTGGTGGCATGTGAAACCCGCATGTGGAGCATTCGTTTGTGTGGGATGCTCACCAAGCTTCATTTCAGTCCTAGCCACTCAAAGGGCACTAAACATAGAGTGTGAAAACTGAGTTTCCTTGAGAGCTGCTTGGAAGCCTGATGGTGTGTGAAGCTAGTGAGCCAAATGGAGTTGTTCTCCCACAAGAACCACTCGCCTGATCCTTCTTCAATATGCCCTTCACCAACAGGCAGTGTTTCCTTGATTGAATTAGCTCTCACACCAATATTTGTGTCTAGAGCCTTTGCATTGAGGGTTATCTGAAAACGGCTGTGGCGCTTAAGGTGCCTGTGACTGTGGAGTTCTTGGCATGTGAAACCCGCATGTGGAGCATTCGTTTGTGTGGGATGCTCTACCAGATTCATTTCAGTCCTAGGCACTCAAAGGGCACTAAGCATAGAGTGTGAAAACTGAGTTTCCTTGAGAGCTGCTTGGAAGCCTGATGGTGTGTGAAGTTAGTGAGCCAAATGGAGTTGTTCTCCCACAAGAACCACTCGCCTGATCCTTCTTCAATATGCCCTTCACCAACAGGCAGTGTTTCCTTGATTGAATTAGCTCTCACACCAATATTTGCGTCTAGAGCCTTTGCATTGAGGGTTATCTGAAAACGGCTGTGGCGCTGCATTTGCCTGAGAATGTGGAGTTGGTGGCATGTGAAACCCGCATGTGGAGCATTTGTTTGTGTGGGATGCTCACCAACTTCACATCAGTCCTAGGCACCAAAGGGCACTAAGCCTAGAGTGTGAAAACTGAGTTTCCTTGAGAGCTGCTTGGAAGCCTGATGGTGTGTGACGTTAGTGAGCCAAATGGAGTTGTTCTCCCACAAGAACCACTCGGCTAATCCTTCTGCAATATGCCCTTCAACAACATGCAGTGTTTCCTTGATTGAATTAGCTCTCACACCAATATTTGCGTCTAGAGCCTTTGCATTGAGGGCTATCTGAAAACGGCTGTGGCACTGCAGTTACCTGTGAATGTGGAGTTGGTGGCATGTGACACCTGCATGTGGAGCATTCGTTTGTGTGGGATGCTCTACCAGCTTCATTCCTAGATAATGCACTCAAAGGGCACTAAGCATAGAGTGTAAAAACTGAGTTTCCTTGAGAGCTGCTTGGAAGCCTGATGGTGTGTGAATTAGTGAGCCAAATGGAGTTGTTCTCCCACAAGAACCACTCGGATGATCCTTCTTCAATATGCGCTTCAACAACATGCAGTGTTTCCTTGATTGAATTCGCTGTCACACCAATATTTGCGTCTAGAGCCTTTGCATTGAGGGCTATCTGAAAACGGCTGTGGCGCTGCATTTGCCTGTGAATGTGGAGTTGGTGGCATGTGAAACCCGCATGTGGAGCATTTGTTTGTGTGGGATGCTCTACCAGGTTGATTCCTAGATAATGCACTCAAAGGGCACTAAGCACAGAGCGTGAAAACTGAGTTTCCTTGAGAGCTGCTTGGAAGCCTGATGGTGTATGAAGTTAGTGAGCCAAATGGAGTTGTTCTCCCACGAGAACCACTCGGCTGATCCTTCTGCAATATGCCCTTCACCAACATGCAGTGTTTCCTTAATTCAATTAGCTCTCACACCAATATTTGCATCTAGAGCCTTTGCATTGAGGGCTATCTGAAAACGGCTGTGGCGCTGAAGTTGTCTGTGACTGTGGAGTTGTTGGCATATGAAACCCGCATGTGGAGCATTCGTTTGTGTGGGATGCTCAACAAGCTTCATTTCAGTCCTAGCCACTCAAAGGGCACTAAACATAGAGTGTGAAAACTGAGTTTCCTTGAGAGCTGCTTGGAAGCCTGATGGTGTGTGAAGCTAGTGAGCCAAATGGAGTTGTTCTCCCACAAGAACCACTCGGCTGATCCTTCTTCAATATGCCCTTCACCAACAGGCAGTGTTTCCTTGATTGAATTAGCTCTCACACCAATATTTGTGTCTAGAGCCTTTGCATTGAGGGTTATCTGAAAACGGCTGTGGCGGTTAAGGTGCCTGTGACTGTGGAGTTCTTGGCATGCGAAACCCGCATGTGGAGCATTCGTTTGTGTGGGATGTTCTACCAGATCATTTCAGTCCTAGGCACTCAAAGGGCACTAAGCATAGAGTGTGAAAACTGAGTTTCCTTGAGAGCTGCTTGGAAGCCTGATGGTGTGTGAAGTTAGTGAGCCAAATGGAGTTGTTCTCCCACAAGAACCACTCGGCTGATCCTTCTTCAATATGCCCTTCACCAACATGCAGTGTTTCCGTGATTGAATTAGCTCTCACACCAATATTTGCGTCTAGAGCCTTTGCATTGAGGGCTATCTGAAAACGGCTGTGGCGCTGAAGTTGCCTGTGAATGTGGAGTTGGTGGCATGTGAAACCCGCATGTGGAGCATTCGTTTGTGTGGGATGCTCTACCAGGTTCATTCCTAGATAATGCACTCAAAGGGCACTAAGCCTAGAGTGTGAAAACTGAGTTTCCTTGAGAGCTGCTTGGAAGCCTGATGCTGTGTGAAGTTAGTGAGCCAAATGGAGTTGTTCTCCCACAAGAACCACTCGGCTGATCCTTCTTCAATAAGCCCTTCACCAACATGCAGTGTTTCCTTGATTGAATTAGCTCTCACACCAATATTTGCGTCTAGAGCCTTTGCATTGAGGGCTATCTGAAAACGGCTGTGGCGCTGAAGTTGCCTGTGAATGTGGAGTTGGTGACATGTGACACCCGCATGTGGAGCATTCGTTTGTGTGGGATGCTCTACCAGATTCATTTCAGTCCTAGGCACTCAAAGGGCACTAAGCATAGAGTGTGAAAACTGAGTTTCCTTGAGAGCTGCTTGGAAGCCTGATGGTGTGTGAAGTTAGTGAGCCAAATGGAGTTGTTCTCCCGCAAGAACCACTCGGCTGATCCTTCTTCAATATGCCCTTCACCAACATGCAGTGTTTCCTTGATTGAATTAGCTCTCACACCAATATTTGCGTCTAGAGCCTTTGCATTGAGGGCTATCTGAAAACGGCTGTGGCACTGCATTTGCCTGTGAATGTGGAGTTGGTGGCATGTGAAACCCGCATGTGGAGCATTCGTTTGTGTGGGATGCTCTACCAGGTTCATTCCTAGATAATGCACTCAAAGGGCACTAAGCCTAGAGTGTGAAAACTGAGTTTCCTTGAGAGCTGCTTGGAAGCCTGATGCTGTGTGAAGTTAGTGAGCCAAATGGAGTTGTTCTCCCACAAGAACCACTCGGCTGATCCTTCTTCAATAAGCCCTTCACCAACATGCAGTGTTTCCTTGATTGAATTAGCTCTCACACCAATATTTGCGTCTAGAGCCTTTGCATTGAGGGCTATCTGAAAACGGCTGTGGCGCTGAAGTTGCCTGTGAATGTGGAGTTGGTGACATGTGACACCCGCATGTGGAGCATTCGTTTGTGTGGGATGCTCACCAAGCTTCATTTCAGTCCTAGGCACTCAAAGGGCACTAAGCCTAGAGTGTGAAAACTGAGTTTCCTTGAGAGCTGCTTGGAAGCCTGATGGTGTGTGAAGTTAGTGAGCCAAATGGAGTTGTTCTCCCACAAGAACCACTCGGCTGATCCTCCTGCAATATGCACTTCAACAACATGCAGTGTTTCCTTGATTGAATTAGCTGTCACACCAATTTTTGCGTCTAGAGCCTTTGCATTGAGGGCTATCTGAAAACGGCTGTGGCGCTGAAGTTGCCTGTGAATGTGGAGTTGGTGGCATGTGAAACCCGCATGTGGAGCATTCGTTTGTGTGGGATGCTCACCAAGCTTCATTTCAGTCCTAGGCACTTAAAGGGCACTAAGCCTACAGTGTGAAAACTGAGTTTCCTTGAGAGCTGCTTGGAAGCCTGATGGTGTGTGAAGTTAGTGAGCCAAATGGAGTTGTTCTCCCACGAGAATCACTCGGCTGATCCTTCTGCAATATGCCCTTCACCAACATGCAGTGTTTCCTTAATTCAATTAGCTCTCACACCAATATTTGCATCTAGAGCCTTTGCATTGAGGGCTATCTGAAAACGGCTGTGGCGCTGAAGTTGCCTGTGACTGTGGAGTTGTTGGCATGTGAAACCCGCATGTGGAGCATTCGTTTGTGTGGGATGCTCACCAAGCTTCATTTCAGTCCTAGCCACTCAAAGGGCACTAAACATAGAGTGTGAAAACTGAGTTAGTTGAGAGCTGCTTGGAAGCCTGATGGTGTGTGAAGCTAGTGAGCCAAATGGAGTTGTTCTCCCACAAGAACCACTCGGCTGATCCTTCTTCAATATGCCCTTCACCAACAGGCAGTGTGTCCTTGATTGAATTAGCTCTCACACCAATATTTGCGTCTAGAGCCTTTGCATTGAGGGCTATCTGAAAACGGCTGTGGCGCTGAAGTTGTCTGTGACTGTGGAGTTGGTGGCATGTGAAACCCGCATGTGGAGCATTCGTTTGTGTGGGATGCTCACCAAGCTTCATTTCAGTCCTAGCCACTCAAAGGGCACTAAACATAGAGTGTGAAAACTGAGTTTCCTTGAGAGCTGCTTGGAAGCCTGATGGTGTGTGAAGCTAGTGAGCCAAATGGAGTTGTTCTCCCACAAGAACCACTCGCCTGATCCTTCTTCAATATGCCCTTCACCAACAGGCAGTGTTTCCTTGATTGAATTAGCTCTCACACCAATATTTGTGTCTAGAGCCTTTGCATTGAGGGTTATCTGAAAACGGCTGTGGCGCTTAAGGTGCCTGTGACTGTGGAGTTCTTGGCATGTGAAACCCGCATGTGGAGCATTCGTTTGTGTGGGATGCTCTACCAGATTCATTTCAGTCCTAGGCACTCAAAGGGCACTAAGCATAGAGTGTGAAAACTGAGTTTCCTTGAGAGCTGCTTGGAAGCCTGATGGTGTGTGAAGTTAGTGAGCCAAATGGAGTTGTTCTCCCGCAAGAACCACTCGGCTGATCCTTCTTCAATATGCCCTTCACCAACATGCAGTGTTTCCTTGATTGAATTAGCTCTCACACAAATATTTGCGTCTAGAGCCTTTGCATTGAGGGCTATCTGAAAACGGCTGTGGCACTGCATTTGCCTGTGAATGTGGAGTTGGTGGCATGTGAAACCCGCATGTGGAGCATTCGTTTGTGTGGGATGCTCTACCAGGTTCATTCCTAGATAATGCACTCAAAGGGCACTAAGCATAGAGTGTAAAAATTGAGTTTCCTTGAGAGCTGCTTGGAAGCCTGATGCTGTGTGAAGTTAGTGAGCCAAATGGAGTTGTTCTCCCACAAGAACCACGCGGCTGATCCTTCTTCAATAAGCCTTTCACCAACATGCAGTGTTTCCTTGATTGAATTAGCTCTCACACCAATATTTGCGTCTAGAGCCTTTGCATTGAGGGTTATCTGAAAACGGCTGTGGCGCTGCATTTGCCTGAGAATGTGGAGTTGGTGGCATGTGAAACCCGCATGTGGAGCATTTGTTTGTGTGGGATGCTCACCAACTTCACATCAGTCCTAGGCACCAAAGGGCACTAAGCCTAGAGTGTGAAAACTGAGTTTCCTTGAGAGCTGCTTGGAAGCCTGATGGTGTGTGACGTTAGTGAGCCAAATGGAGTTGTTCTCCCACAAGAACCACTCGGCTAATCCTTCTGCAATATGCCCTTCAACAACAGGCAGTGTTTCCTTGATTGAATTAGCTCTCACACCAATATTTGCGTCTAGAGCCTTTGCATTGAGGGCTATCTGAAAACGGCTGTGGCACTGCAGTTACCTGTGAATGTGGAGTTGGTGGCATGTGACACCTGCATGTGGAGCATTCGTTTGTGTGGGATGCTCTACCAGCTTCATTCCTAGATAATGCACTCAAAGGGCACTAAGCATAGAGTGTAAAAACTGAGTTTCCTTGAGAGCTGCTTGGAAGCCTGATGGTGTGTGAATTAGTGAGCCAAATGGAGTTGTTCTCCCACAAGAACCACTCGGATGATCCTTCTTCAATATGCGCTTCAACAACATGCAGTGTTTCCTTGATTGAATTCGCTGTCACACCAATATTTGCGTCTAGAGCCTTTGCATTGAGGGCTATCTGAAAACGGCTGTGGCGCTGCATTTGCCTGTGAATGTGGAGTTGGTGGCATGTGAAACCCGCATGTGGAGCATTTGTTTGTGTGGGATGCTCTACCAGGTTGATTCCTAGATAATGCACTCAAAGGGCACTAAGCACAGAGCGTGAAAACTGAGTTTCCTTGAGAGCTGCTTGGAAGCCTGATGGTGTATGAAGTTAGTGAGAAAAATGGAGTTGTTCTCCCACGAGAACCACTCGGCTGATCCTTCTGCAATATGCCCTTCACCAACATGCAGTGTTTCCTTAATTCAATTAGCTCTCACACCAATATTTGCATCTAGAGCCTTTGCATTGAGGGCTATCTGAAAACGGCTGTGGCGCTGAAGTTGTCTGTGACTGTGGAGTTGTTGGCATATGAAACCCGCATGTGGAGCATTCGTTTGTGTGGGATGCTCAACAAGCTTCATTTCAGTCCTAGCCACTCAAAGGGCACTAAACATAGAGTGTGAAAACTGAGTTTCCTTGAGAGCTGCTTGGAAGCCTGATGGTGTGTGAAGCTAGTGAGCCAAATGGAGTTGTTCTCCCACAAGAACCACTCGGCTGATCCTTCTTCAATATGCCCTTCACCAACAGGCAGTGTTTCCTTGATTGAATTAGCTCTCACACCAATATTTGTGTCTAGAGCCTTTGCATTGAGGGTTATCTGAAAACGGCTGTGGCGGTTAAGGTGCCTGTGACTGTGGAGTTCTTGGCATGCGAAACCCGCATGTGGAGCATTCGTTTGTGTGGGATGTTCTACCAGATCATTTCAGTCCTAGGCACTCAAAGGGCACTAAGCATAGAGTGTGAAAACTGAGTTTCCTTGAGAGCTGCTTGGAAGCCTGATGGTGTGTGAAGTTAGTGAGCCAAATGGAGTTGTTCTCCCACAAGAACCACTCGGCTGATCCTTCTTCAATATGCCCTTCACCAACATGCAGTGTTTCCGTGATTGAATTAGCTCTCACACCAATATTTGCGTCTAGAGCCTTTGCATTGAGGGCTATCTGAAAACGGCTGTGGCGCTGAAGTTGCCTGTGAATGTGGAGTTGGTGGCATGTGAAACCCGCATGTGGAGCATTCGTTTGTGTGGGATGCTCTACCAGGTTCATTCCTAGATAATGCACTCAAAGGGCACTAAGCCTAGAGTGTGAAAACTGAGTTTCCTTGAGAGCTGCTTGGAAGCCTGATGCTGTGTGAAGTTAGTGAGCCAAATGGAGTTGTTCTCCCACAAGAACCACTCGGCTGATCCTTCTTCAATAAGCCCTTCACCAACATGCAGTGTTTCCTTGATTGAATTAGCTCTCACACCAATATTTGCGTCTAGAGCCTTTGCATTGAGGGCTATCTGAAAACGCCTGTGGCGCTGCAGTTGCCTGTGAATGTGGAGTTGGTGACATGTGAAACCCGCATGTGGAGCATTCGTTTGTGTGGGATGCTCACCAAGCTTCATTTCAGTCCTAGGCACTCAAAGGGCACTAAGCCTAGAGTGTGAAAACTGAGTTTCCTTGAGAACTGCTTGGAAGCCTGATGGTGTGTGAAGTTAGTGAGCCAAATGGAGTTGTTCTCCCACAAGAACCACTCGGCTGATCCTCCTGCAATATGCCCTTCAACAACATGCAGTGTTTCCTTGATTGAATTAGCTCTCACACCAATTTTTGCGTCTAGAGCCTTTGCATTGAGGGCTATCTGAAAACGCCTGTGGCGCTGAAGTTGCCTGTGAATGTGGAGTTGGTGGCATGTGAAACCCGCATGTGGAGCATTCGTTTGTGTGGGATGCTCACCAAGCTTCATTTCAGTCCTAGGCACTTAAAGGGCACTAAGCATAGAGTGTGAAAACTGAGTTTCCTTGAGAGCTGCTTGGAAGCCTGATGGTGTGTGAAGTTAGTGAGCTAAATGGAGTTGTTCTCCCACAAGAACCACTCGGCTGATCCTTCTTCAATATGCGCTTCACCAACATGCAGTGTTTCCTTGATTGAATTCGCTGTCACACCAATAATTGCGTCTAGAACCTTTGCATTGAGGGCTATCTGAAAACGGCTGTGGCGCTGCATTTGCCTGTGAATGTGGAGTTGGTGGCATGTGAAACCCGCATGTGGAGCATTTGTTTGTGTGGGATGCTCTACCAGGTTGATTCCTAGATAATGCACTCAAAGGGCACTAAGCATAGAGCGTGAAAACTGAGTTTCCTTGAGAGCTGCTTGGAAGCCTGATGGTGTGTGAAGTTAGTGAGCCAAATGCAGTTGTTCTCCCATGAGAATCACTCGGCTGATCCTTCTGCAATATGCCCTTCACCAACATGCAGTGTTTCCTTAATTCAATTAGCTCTCACACCAATATTTGCATCTAGAGCCTTTGCATTGAGGGCTTTCTGAAAACAGCTGTGGCGCTGAAGTTGCCTGTGACTGTGGAGTTGTTGGCATGTGAAACCCGCATGTGGAGCATTCGTTTGTGTGGGATGCTCACCAAGCTTCATTTCAGTCCTAGCCACTCAAAGGGCACTAAACATAGAGTGTGAAAACTGAGTTAGTTGAGAGCTGCTTGGAAGCCTGATGGTGTGTGAAGCTAGTGAGCCAAATGGAGTTGTTCTCCCACAAGAACCACTCGGCTGATCCTTCTTCAATATGCCCTTCACCAACAGGCAGTGTGTCCTTGATTGAATTAGCTCTCACACCAATATTTGCGTCTAGAGCCTTTGCATTGAGGGCTATCTGAAAACGGCTGTGGCGCTGAAGTTGTCTGTGACTGTGGAGTTGTTGGCATGTGAAACCCGCATGTGGAGCATTCGTTTGTGTGGGATGCTCACCAAGCTTCATTTCAGTCCTAGCCACTCAAAGGGCACTAAACATAGAGTGTGAAAACTGAGTTTCCTTGAGAGCTGCTTGGAAGCCTGATGGTGTGTGAAGCTAGTGAGCCAAATGGAGTTGTTCTCCCACAAGAACCACTCGCCTGATCCTTCTTCAATATGCCCTTCACCAACATGCAGTGTTTCCTTGATTGAATTAGCTCTCACACCAATATTTGTGTCTAGAGCCTTTGCATTGAGGGTTATCTGAAAACGGCTGTGGCGCTTAAGGTGCCTGTGACTGTGGAGTTCTTGGCATGTGAAACCCGCATGTGGAGCATTCGTTTGTGTGGGATGCTCTACCAGATTCATTTCAGTCCTAGGCACTCAAAGGGCACTAAGCATAGAGTGTGAAAACTGAGTTTCCTTGAGAGCTGCTTGGAAGCCTGATGGTGTGTGAAGTTAGTGAGCCAAATGGAGTTGTTCTCCCGCAAGAACCACTCGGCTGATCCTTCTTCAATATGCCCTTCACCAACATGCAGTGTTTCCTTGATTGAATTAGCTCTCACACCAATATTTGCGTCTAGAGCCTTTGCATTGAGGGCTATCTGAAAACGGCTGTGGCACTGCATTTGCCTGTGAATGTGGAGTTGGTGGCATGTGAAACCCGCATGTGGAGCATTCGTTTGTGTGGGATGCTCTACCAGGTTCATTCCTAGATAATGCACTCAAAGGGCACTAAGCCTAGAGTGTGAAAACTGAGTTTCCTTGAGAGCTGCTTGGAAGCCTGATGCTGTGTGAAGCTAGTGAGCCAAATGGAGTTGTTCTCCCACAAGAACCACTCGGCTGATCCTTCTTCAATAAGCCCTTCACCAACATGCAGTGTTTCCTTGATTGAATTAGCTCTCACACCAATATTTGCGTCTAGAGCCTTTGCATTGAGGGCTATCTGAAAACGGCTGTGGCGCTGAAGTTGCCTGTGAATGTGGAGTTGGTGACATGTGACACCCGCATGTGGAGCATTCGTTTGTGTGGGATGCTCACCAAGCTTCATTTCAGTCCTAGGCACTCAAAGGGCACTAAGCCTAGAGTGTGAAAACTGAGTTTCCTTGAGAACTGCTTGGAAGCCTGATGGTGTGTGAAGTTAGTGAGCCAAATGGAGTTGTTCTCCCACAAGAACCACTCGGCTGATCCTCCTGCAATATGCACTTCAACAACATGCAGTGTTTCCTTGATTGAATTAGCTGTCACACCAATTTTTGCGTCTAGAGCCTTTGCATTGAGGGCTATCTGAAAACGCCTGTGGCGCTGAAGTTGCCTGTGAATGTGGAGTTGGTGGCATGTGAAACCCGCATGTGGAGCATTCGTTTGTGTGGGATGCTCACCAAGCTTCATTTCAGTCCTAGGCACTCAAAGGGTACTAAGCCTACAGTGTGAAAACTGAGTTTCCTTGAGAGCTGCTTGGAAGCCTGATGGTGTGTGAAGTTAGTGAGCCAAATGGAGTTGTTCTCCCACAAGAACCACTCGGTTGGTCCTTCTTCAATATGCCCTTCACCAACATGCAGTGTTTCCTTGATTGAATTCGCTGTCACACCAATAATTGCGTCTAGAGCCTTTGCATTGAGGGTTATCTGAAAACGGCTGTGGCGCTTAAGTTGCCTGTGACTGTGGAGTTCTTGGCATGCGAAACCCGCATGTGGAGCATTCGTTTGTGTGGGATGCTCTACCAGGTTCATTCCTAGATAATGCACTCAAAGGCACTAAGCATAGAGTGTAAAAACTGAGTTTCCTTGAGAGCTGCTTGGAAGCCTGATGGTGTGTGAAGTTAGTGAGCCAAATGGAGTTGTTCTCCCACAAGAACCACTCGGCTGATCCTTCTTCAATAAGCCCTTCACCAACATGCAGTGTTTCCTTGATTGAATTAGCTCTCACACCAATATTTGCGTCTAGAGCCTTTGCATTGAGGGCTATCTGAAAACGGCTGTGGCGCTGCAGTTGCCTGAGAATGTGGAGTTGGTGGCATGTGAAACCCGCATGTGGAGCATTCGTTTGTGTGGGATGCTCTACCAGCTTCATTCCTAGATAATGCACTCAAAGGGCACTAAGCATAGAGTGTAGAAACTGAGTTTCCTTGAGAGCTGCTTGGAAGCCTGATGGTGTGTGAATTAGTGAGCCAAATGGAGTTGTTCTCCCACAAGAACCACTCGGCTGATCCTTCTTCAATATGCGCTTCAACAACATGCAGTGTTTCCTTGATTGAATTCGCTGTCACACCAATATTTGCTTCTAGAGCCTTTGCATTGAGGGCTATCTGAAAACGGCTGTGGCGCTGCATTTGCCTGTGAATGTGGAGTTGGTGGCATGTGAAACCCGCATGTGGAGCATTCGTTTGTGTGGGATGCTCACCAAGCTTCATTTCAGTCCTAGCCACTCAATGGGCACTAAACATAGAGTGTGAAAACTGAGTTTCCTTGAGAGCTGCTTGGAAGCCTGATGGTGTGTGAAGCTAGTGAGCCAAATGGAGTTGTTCTCCCACAAGAACCACTCGGCTGATCCTTCTTCAATATGCCCTTCACCAACAGGCAGTGTTTCCTTGATTGAATTAGCTCTCACACCAATATTTGTGTCTAGAGCCTTTGCATTGAGGGTTATCTGAAAACGGCTGTGGCGCTTAAGTTGCCTGTGACTGTGGAGTTCTTGGCATGCGAAACCCGCATGTGGAGCATTCGTTTGTGTGGGATGCTCTACCAGCTTCATTCCTAGATAATGCACTCAAAGGGCACTAAGCATAGAGTGTGAAAACTGAGTTTCCTTGAGAGCTGCTTGGAAGCCTGATGGTGTGTGAAGTTAGTGAGCCAAATGGAGTTGTTCTCCCACAAGAACCACTCGGCTGATCCTTCTTCAATATGCCCTTCACCAACATGCAGTGTTCCTTGATTGAATTAGCTCTCACACCAATATTTGCGTCTAGAGCCTTTGCATTGAGGGATATCTGAAAACGGCTGTGGCACTGCATTTGCCTGTGACTGTGGAGTTGTTGGCATGTGAAACCCGCATGTGGAGCATTCGTTTGTGTGGGATGCTCTACCAGGTTCATTCCTAGATAATGCACTCAAAGGGCACTAAGCATAGAGTGTAAAAACTGAGTTTCCTTGAGAGCTGCTTGGAAGCCTGATGGTGTGTGAAGTTAGTGAGCCAAATGGAGTTGTTCTCCCACAAGAACCACTCGGCTGATCCTTCTTCAATAAGCCCTACACGAACATGCAGTGTGTCCTTGATTGAATTAGCTCTCACACCAATATTTGCGTCTAGAGCCTTTGCATTGAGGGCTATCTGAAAACGGCTGTGGCGCTGCATTTGCCTGTGAATGTGGAGTTGGTGGCATGTGAAACCCGCATGTGGAGCATTCGTTTGTGTGGGATGCTCACCAAGCTTCATTTCAGTCCTAGGCACTCCAAGGGCACTAAGCATAGAGTGTGAAAACTGAGTTTCCTTGAGAGCTGCTTGGAAGCCTGATGGTGTGTGAAGTTAGTGAGCCAAATGGAGTTGTTCTCCCACAAGAACCACTCGGCTGATCCTTCTGCAATATGCCCTTCACCAACATGCAGTGTTTCCTTGATTGAATTAGCTCTCACACCAATATTTGCGTCTAGAGCCTTTGCATTGAGGGCTATCTGATAACGGCTGTGGCACTGAAGTTGCCTGTGAATGTGGAGTTGGTGGCATGTGACACCTGCATGTGGAGCATTCGTTTGTGTGGGATGCTCTACCAGCTTCATTCCTAGATAATGCACTCAAAGGGCACTAAGCATAGAGTGTAAAAACTGAGTTTCCTTGAGAGCTGCTGGGAAGCTTAATGGTGTGTGAAGTTAGTGAGCCAAATGGAGTTGTTCTCCCACAAGAACCACTCGGCTGATCCTTCTTCAATATGCCCTTCACCAACATGCAGTGTTTCCTTGATTGAATTAGCTCTCACACCAATATTTGCGTCTAGAGACTTTGCATTGAGGGCTATCTGAAAATGGCTCTCGCTGCAGTTGCCTGTGAATGTGGAAGTGGTGACATGTGAAACCCGCATGTGGAGCATTTGTTTCTGTGGGATGCTCACCAAGCTTCATTTCAGTCCTAGGCACTCAAAGGGCACTAAGCATAGAGTGTGAAAACTGAGTTTCCTTGAGAGCTGCTTGGAAGCCTGATGGTGTGTGAATTAGTGAGCCAAATGGAGTTGTTCTCCCACAAGAACCACTCAGCTGATCCTTCTTCAATATGCCCTTCACCAACATGCAGTGTTTCCTTGATTGAAATAGCTCTCACACCAATATTTGCGTCTAGAGCCTTTGCATTGAGGGCTATCTGAAAACGGCTGTGGCGCTGAAGTTGCCTGTGAATGTGGAGTTGGTGGCATGTGAAACCCGCATGTGGAGCATTTGTTTGTGTGGGATGCTCACCAAGCTTCATTTCAGTCCTAGGCACTCAAAGGGCACTAAGCCTAGAGTGTGAAAACTGAGTTTCCTTGAGAGCTGCTTGGAAGCCTGATGGTGTGTGAAGTTAGTGAGCCAAATGGAGTTGTTCTCCCACAAGAACCACTCGGCTGATCCTTCTTCAATATGCCCTTCACCAACAGGCAGTGTTTCCTTGATTGAATTAGCTCTCACACCAATATTTGCGTCTAGAGCCTTTACATTGAGTTCTATCTGAGAAAGGCTGTATCGCTGAAGTTGCCTGTGAATGTGGAGTTGGTGGCATGTGAAACCCGCATGTGGAGCATTCGTTTGTGTTTGATGCTCTCCAAGCTTCATTTCTGTCCTAGGCATTCAAAGGGCACTAAGCCTAGAGTGTGAAAACTGAGTTTCCTTGAGAGCTGCTTGGAAGCCTTATTCTGTGTGAAGTTAGTGAGCCAAATGGAGTTGTTCTCCCACAAGAACCACTCGGCTGATCCTTCTTCAATATGCCCTTCACCAACAGGCAGTGTTTCCTTGATTGAATTAGCTCTCACACCAATATGTGTGTCTAGAGCCTTTGCATTGAGGGCTATCTGAAAACGGCTGTGGCGCTGAAGTTGTCTGAGAATGTGGAGTTGGTGGCATGTGAAACCCGCATGTGGAGCATTCGTTTGTGTTTGATGCTCTCCAAGCTTCATTTCTAGATAATTCACTCAAAGGGCACTAAGCCTAGAGTGTGAAAACTGAGTTTCCTTGAGAGCTGCTTGGAAGCCTGATGTTGTATGAAGTTAGTGAGCCAAATGGAGTTGTTCTCCCACAAGAACCACTCGGCTGATCCTTCTTCAATATGCCCTTCACCAACAGGCAGTGTTTCCTTGATTGAATTAGCTCTCACACCAATATTTGCGTCTAGAGCCTTTGCATTGAGGGCTATCTGAAAATGGCTGTGGCGCTGAAGTTGCCTGTGAATGTGGAGTTGGTGGCATGTGAAACCCGCATGTGGAGCATTCGTTTGTGTGGGATGCTCCACCAGGTTCATTCCTAGATAATGCACTCAAAGGGCACTAAGCATAGAGTGTGAAAACTGAGTTTCCTTGAGAGCTGCTTGGAAGCCTGATGGTGTGTGAAGTTAGTGAGCCAAATGGAGTTGTTCTCCCACAAGAACCACTCAGCTGATCCTTCTTCAATATGCCCTTCACCAACATGCAGTGTTTCCTTGATTGAATTAGCTCTCACACCAATATTTGTGTCTAGAGCCTTTGCATTGAGGGCTATCTGAAAACGGCTGTGGCGCTGAAGTTGCCTGTGAATATGGAGTTGGTGGCATGTGAAACCCGCATGTGGAGCATTCGTTTGTGTGGGATGCTTACCAAGCTTCATTTCAGTCCTAGGCACTCAAAGGGCACTAAGCCTAGAGTGTGAAAACTGAGTTTCCTTGAGAGCTGCTTGGAAGCCTGATGGTGTGTGAAGTTAGTGAGCCAAATGGAGTTGTTCTCCCACAAGAACCACTCGGCTGATCCTTCTTCAATATGCCCTTCACCAACATGCAGTGTGTCCTTGATTGAATTAGCTCTCACACCAATATTTGCGTGTAGAGCCTTTGCATTGAGGGCTATCTGAAAACGGCTGTGGCGCTGAAGTTGCCTGTGAATGTGGAGTTGGTGGCATGTGAAAACAGCATGTGGAGCATTCATTTGTGTGGGATGCTCTACCAGGTTCATTTCTAGATAATTCACTCAAAGGGCACTAAGCCTAGAGTGTGAAAACTGAGTTTCCTTGAGAGCTGCTTGGAAGCCTGATGGTGTGTGAAGTTAGTGAGCCAAATGGAGTTGTTCTCCCACAAGAACCACTCGGCTGATCCTTCTTCAATATGCCCTTCACCAACATGCAGTGTGTCCTTGATTGAATTAGCTCTCACACCAATATTTGCGTCTAGAGCCTTTGCATTGAGGGCTATCTGAAACCGTCCGTGGCGCTGCATTTGCCTGTGAATGTGAAGTTGGTTGTATGTGAAAACAGCATGTGGAGCATTCATTTGTGTGGGATGCTCTACCAGGTTCATTCCTGGATTATGCACTCAAAGGGCACTAAGCCTAGAGTGTGAAAACTGAGTTTCCTTGAGAGCTGCTTGGAAGCCTGATGGTGTGTGAAGTTAGTGAGCCAAATGGAGTTGTTCTCCCACAAGAACCACTCGGCTGATCCTTCTTCAATATGCCCTTCACCAACATGCAGTGTTTCCTTGATTGAATTAGCTCTCACACCAATATTTGCGTCTAGAGCCTTTGCATTGAGGGCTATCTGAAACCGGCCGTGACGCTGCATTTGCCTGTGAATGTGGAGTTGGTGGCATGTGAAACCCGCATGTGGAGCATTCGTTTGTGTGGGATGCTCTACCAGGTTCATTCCTAGATAATGCACTCAAAGGGCACTAAGCATAGATTGTAAACCTGAGTTTCCTTGAGAGCTGCTTGGAAGCCTGATGGTGTGTGAAGTTAGTGAGCCAAATGGAGTTGTTCTCCCACAAGAACCACTCGGCTGATCCTTCTTCAACATGCCCTTCACCAACAGGCAGTGTTTCCTTGATTGAATTAGCTCTCACACCAATATTTGTGTCTAGAGCCTTTGCATTGAGGGTTATCTGAAAACGGCTGTGGCGCTTAAGTTGCCTGTGACTGTGGAGTTCTTGGCATGCGAAACCCGCATGTGGAGCATTCGTTTGTGTGGGATGCTCACCAAGATTCATTTCAGTCCTAGGCACTCAAAGGGCACTAAGCCTAGAGTGTGAAAACTGAGTTTCCTTGAGAGCTGCTGGGAAGCCTGATGGTGTGTGAAGTTAGTGAGCCAAATGGAGTTGTTCTCCCACAAGAACCACTCGGCTGATCCTTCTTCAATATGCCCTTCACCAACAGGCAGTGTTTCCTTGATTGAATTAGCTCTCACACCAATATTTGCGTGTAGAGCCTTTGCATTGAGGGCTATCTGAAAACGGCTGTGGCGCTGAAGTTGCCTGTGAATGTGGAGTTGGTGGCATGTGAAAACAGCATGTGGAGCATTCATTTGTGTGGGATGCTCTACCAGGTTCATTCCTGGATTATGCACTCAAAGGGCACTAAGCCTAGAGTGTGAAAACTGAGTTTCCTTGAGAGCTGCTTGGAAGCCTGATGGTGTGTGAAGTTAGTGAGCCAAATGGAGTTGTTCTCCCACAAGAACCACTCGGCTGATCCTTCTTCAATATGCCCTTCACCAACATGCAGTGTGTCCTTGATTGAATTAGCTCTCACACCAATATTTGCGTCTAGAGCCTTTGCATTGAGGGCTATCTGAAACCGTCCGTGGCGCTGCATTTGCCTGTGAATGTGAAGTTGGTGGCATGTGAAAACAGCATGTGGAGCATTCATTTGTGTGGGATGCTCTACCAGGTTCATTCCTGGATTATGCACTCAAAGGGCACTAAGCCTAGAGTGTGAAAACTGAGTTTCCTTGAGAGCTGCTTGGAAGCCTGATGGTGTGTGAGGTTAGTGAGCCAAATGGAGTTGTTCTCCCACAAGAACCACTCTGCTGATCCTTCTTCAATATGCCCTTCACCAACATGCAGTGTTTCCTTGATTGAATTAGCTCTCACACCAATATTTGCGTCTAGAGCCTTTGCATTGAGGGCTATCTGAAACCAGCCGTGACGCTGCATTTGCCTGTGAATGTGGAGTTGGTGGCATGTGAAACCCGCATGTGGAGCATTCGTTTGTGTGGGATGCTCTACCAGGTTCATTCCTAGATAATGCACTCAAAGGGCACTAAGCATAGAGTGTAAAAACTGAGTTTCCTTGAGAGCTGCTGGGAAGCTTAATGGTGTGTGAAGTTAGTGAGCCAAATGGAGTTGTTCTCCCACAAGAACCACTCGGCTGATCCTTCTTCAATATGCCCTTCACCAACATGCAGTGTTTCCTTGATTGAATTAGCTCTCACACCAATATTTGCGTCTAGAGACTTTGCATTGAGGGCTATCTGAAAATGGCTGTCTCGCTGCAGTTGCCTGTGAATGTGGAAGTGGTGACATGTGAAACCCGCATGTGGAGCATTTGTTTCTGTGGGATGCTCACCAAGCTTCATTTCAGTCCTAGGCACTCAAAGGGCACTAAGCATAGAGTGTGAAAACTGAGTTTCCTTGAGAGCTGCTTGGAAGCCTGATGGTGTGTGAATTAGTGAGCCAAATGGAGTTGTTCTCCCACAAGAACCACTCAGCTGATTCTTCTTCAATATGCCCTTCACCAACATGCAGTGTTTCCTTGATTGAAATAGCTCTCACACCAATATTTGCGTCTAGAGCCTTTGCATTGAGGGCTATCTGAAAACGGCTGTGGCGCTGAAGTTGCCTGTGAATGTGGAGTTGGTGGCATGTGAAACCCGCATGTGGAGCATTTGTTTGTGTGGGATGCTCACCAAGCTTCATTTCAGTCCTAGGCACTCAAAGGGCACTAAGCCTAGAGTGTGAAAACTGAGTTTCCTTGAGAGCTGCTTGGAAGCCTGATGGTGTGTGAAGTTAGTGAGCCAAATGGAGTTGTTCTCCCACAAGAACCACTCGGCTGATCCTTCTTCAATATGCCCTTCACCAACATGCAGTGTTTCCTTGATTGAATTAGCTCTCACACCAATATTTGCGTCTAGAGCCTTTACATTGAGTTCTATCTGAAAAAGGCTGTATCGCTGAAGTTGCCTGTGAATGTGGAGTTGGTGGCATGTGAAACCCGCATGTGGAGCATTCGTTTGTGTTTGATGCTCTCCAAGCTTCATTTCTGTCCTAGGCATTCAAAGGGCACTAAGCCTAGAGTGTGAAAACTGAATTTCCTTGAGAGCTGCTTGGAAGCCTTATTCTGTGTGAAGTTAGTGAGCCAAATGGAGTTGTTCTCCCACAAGAACCACTCGGCTGATCCTTCTTCAATATGCCCTTCACCAACAGGCAGTGTTTCCTTGATTGAATTAGCTCTCACACCAATATGTGTGTCTAGAGCCTTTGCATTGAGGGATATCTGAAAACGGCTGTGGCGCTGAAGTTGTCTGTGAATGTGGAGTTGGTGGCATGTGAAACCCGCATGTGGAGCATTCGTTTGTGTGGGATGCTCTACAGGTTCATTTCTAGATAATTCACTCAAAGGGCACTAAGCATAGAGTGTGAAAACTGAGTTTCCTTGAGAGCTGCTTGGAAGCCTGATGGTGTGTGAAGTTAGTGAGCCAAGTGGAGTTGTTCTCCCACAAGAACCACTCGGCTGATCCTTCTTCAATATGCCCTTCACCAACAGGCAGTGTTTCCTTGATTGAATTAGCTCTCACACCAATATTTGCGTCTAGAGCCTTTGCATTGAGGGCTATCTGAAAACGGCTGTGGCGCTGAAGTTGCCTGTGAATGTGGAGTTGGTGGCATGTGAAACCCGCATGTGGAGCATTCGTTTGTGTGGGATGCTCACCAAGCTTCATTTCAGTCCTAGGCACTCAAAGGGCACTAAGCCTAGAGTGTGAAAACTGAGTTTCCTTGAGAGCTGCTTGGAAGCCTGATGGTGTGTGAAGTTAGTGAGCCAAATGGAGTTGTTCTCCCACAAGAACCACTCGGCTGATCCTTCTTCAATATGCCCTTCACCAACAGGCAGTGTTTCCTTGATTGAATTAGCTCTCACACCAATATTTGCGTCTAGAGCCTTTGCATTGAGGGCTATCTGAAAACGGCTGTGGCGCTGAAGTTGCCTGTGAATGTGGAGTTGGTGGCATGTGAAACCCGCATGTGGAGCATTCGTTTGTGTGGGATGCTCTACCAGGTTCATTCCTAGATAATGCACTCAAAGGGCACTAAGCATAGAGTGTAAAAACTGAGTTTCCTTGAGAGCTGCTTGGAAGCCTGATGCTGTGTGAAGTTAGTGAGCCAAATGGAGTTGTTCTCCCACAAGAACCACTCGGCTGATCCTTCTTCAATAAGCCCTTCACCAACATGCAGTGTTTCCTTGATTGAATTAGCTCTCACACCAATATTTGCGTCTAGAGCCTTTGCATTGAGGGCTATCTGAAAACGGCTGTGGCGCTGCAGTTGCCTGTGAATGTGGAGTTGGTGGCATGTGAAACCCGCATGTGGAGCATTTGTTTGTGTGGGATGCTCACCAACTTCACATCAGTCCTAGGCACTCAAAGGGCACTAAGCCTAGAGTGTGAAAACTGAGTTTCCTTGAGAGCTGCTTGGAAGCCTGATGGTGTGTGAAGTTAGTGAGCCAAATGGAGTTGTTCTCCCACAAGAACCACTCGCCTGATCCTTCTGCAATATGCCCTTCAACAACATGCAGTGTTTCCTTGATTGAATTAGCTCTCACACCAATATTTGCATCTAGAGACTTTGCATTGAGGACTATCTGAAAACGGCTGTGGCACTGCAGTTGCCTGTGAATGTGGAGTTGGTGGCATGTGACACCTGCATGTGGAGCATTCGTTTGTGTGGGATGCTCTACCAGCTTCATTCCTAGATAATGCACTCAAAGGGCACTAAGCATAGAGTGTAAAAACTGAGTTTCCTTGAGAGCTGCTTGGAAGCCTGATGGTGTGTGAATTAGTGAGCCAAATGGAGTTGTTCTCCCACAAGAACCACTCGGCTGATCCTTCTTCAATATGCCCTTCACCAACATGCAGTGTTTCCTTGATTGAATTAGCTCTCACACCAATATTTGCGTCTAGAGCCTTTGCATTGAGGGCTATCTGAAAACGGCTGTGGCGCTGAAGTTGCCTGTGAATGTGGAGTTGGTGGCATGTGAAACCCGCATGTGGAGCATTCGTTTGTGTGGGATGCTCTACCAGGTTCATTCCTAGATAATGCACTCAAAGGGCACTAAGCATAGAGTGTAAAAACTGAGTTTCCTTGAGAGCTGCTGGGAGCCTGATGGTGTGTGAAGTTAGTGAGCCAAATGGAGTTGTTCTCCCACAAGAACCACTCGGCTGATCCTTCTTCAATATGCCCTTCACCAACATGCAGTGTTTCCTTGATTGAATTAGCTCTCACACCAATATTTGCGTCTAGAGCCTTTGCATTGAGGGCTATCTGAAAATGTCTGTGGCGCTGCAGTTGCCTGTGAATGTGGAGTTGGTGACATGTGAAACCCGCATGTGGAGCATTTGTTTCTGTGGGAAGCTCACTAAGCTTCATTTCAGTCCTAGGCACTCAAAGGGCACTAAGCCTAGAGTGTGAAAGCTGAGTTTCCTTGAGAGCTGCTTGGAAGCCTGATGGTGTGTGAAGTTAGTGAGCCAAATGGAGTTGTTCTCCCACAAGAACCACTCGGCTGATCCTTCTTCAATATGCCCTTCACCAACAGGCAGTGTTTCCTTGATTGAATTAGCTCTCACACCAATATGTGTGTCTAGAGCCTTTGCATTGAGGGCTATCTGAAAACGGCTGTGGCGCTGAAGTTGTCTGTGAATGTGGAGTTGGTGGCATGTGAAACCCGCATGTGGAGCATTCGTTTGTGTGGGATGCTCTACCAGGTTCATTTCTAGATAATTCACTCAAAGGGCACTAAGCCTAGAGTGTGAAAACTGAGTTTCCTTGAGAGCTGCTTGGAAGCCTGATGGTGTGTGAAGTTAGTGAGCCAAATGGAGTTGTTCTCCCACAAGAACCACTCGGCTAATCCTTCTTCAATATGCCCTTCACCAACAGGCAGTGTTTCCTTGATTGAATTAGCTCTCACACCAATATTTGCGTCTAGAGCCTTTGCATTGAGGGCTATCTGAAAACGGCTGTGGCGCTGAAGTTGCCTGTGAATGTGGAGTTGGTGGCATGTGAAACCCGCATGTGGAGCATTCGTTTGTGTGGGATGCTCCACCAGGTTCATTCCTAGATAATGCACTCAAAGGGCACTAAGCATAGAGTGTGAAAACTGAGTTTCCTTGAGAGCTGCTTGGAAACCTGATGTTGTGTGAAGTTAGTGAGCCAAATGGAGTTGTTCTCCCACAAGAACCACTCAGCTGATCCTTCTTCAATATGCCCTTCACCACCATGCAGTGTTTCCTTGATTGAATTAGCTCTCACACCAATATTTGCGTCTAGAGCCTTTGCATTTAGGGATATCTGAAACCAGCCGTGGCGATGCAGTAGCCTGTGAATGTGGAGTTGGTGACATGTGACACCCGCATGTGGAGCATTCGTTTGTGTGGGATGCTCACCAAGCTTCATTTCAGTCCTAGGCACTCAAAGGGCACTAAGCCTAGAGTGTGAAAACTGAGTTTCCTTGAGAGCTGGTTGGAAGCCTGATGGTGTGTGAAGTTAGTGAGCCAAATGGAGTTGTTCTCCACAAGAACCACTTGGCTGATCCTTCTGCAATATGCCCTTCACCAACATGCAGTGTTTCCTTGATTGAATTAGCTCTCACACCAATTTTTGCGTCTAGAGCCTTTGCATTGAGGGCTATCTGAAAACGGCTGTGGTGCTGAAGTTGCCTGTGAATGTGGAGTTCGTGGCATGTGAGACCTACATGTGGAGCATTCGTTTGTGTGGGATGCTCTACAGGTTCATTCCTAGATAATGCACTCAAAGGGCACTAAGCATAGAGTGTGAAAACTGAGTTTCCTTGAGAGCTGCTTGGAAGCCTGATGGTGTGTGAAGTTAGTGAGCCAAATGGAGTTGTTCTCCCACAAGAACCACTCGGCTGATCCTTCTTCAATATGCCCTTCACCAACATGCTTTGTTTCCTTGATTGAATTAGCTCTCACACCAATATTTGCGTCTAGAGCCTTTGCATTGAGGGCTATCTGAAAACGGCTGTGGCGCTGAAGTTGCCTGTGAATGTGGAGTTGGTGGCATGTGAAACCCGCATGTGGAGCATTCGTTTGTGTGGGATGCTCACCAAGCTTCATTTCAGTCCTAGGCACTCAAAGGGCACTAAGCCTAGAGTGTGAAAACTGAGTTTCCTTGAGAGCTGCTTGGAAGCCTGATGCTGTGTGAAGTTAGTGAGCCAAATGGAGTTGTTCTCCACAAGAACCACTCGGCTGATCCTTCTGCAATATGCCCTTCACCAACAGGCAGTGTTTCCTTGATTGAATTAGCTCTCACACCAATTTTTGCGTCTAGAGCCTTTGCATTGAGGGCTATCTGAAAACGGCTGTGGCGCTGAAGTTGCCTGTGAATGTGGAGTTGGTGGCATGTGAGACCTACATGTGGAGCATTCGTTTGTGTGGGATGCTCACCAAGCTTCATTTCAGTCCTAGGCACTCAAAGGGCACTAAGCATAGAGTGTGAAAACTGAGTTTCCTTGAGAGCTGCTTGGAAGCCTGATGGTGTGTGAAGTTAGTGAGCCAAATGGAGTTGTTCTCCCACAAGAACCACTCCACTGATCCTTCTTCAATATGCCCTTCACCAACAGGCAGTGTTTCCTTGATTGAATTAGCTCTCACACCAATATTTGCGTCTAGAGCCTTTGCATTGAGGGCTATCTGAAAATGGCAGTGGTGCTGAAGTTACCTGTGAATGTGGAGTTGGTGGCATGCGAAACCCGCATGTGGAGCATTCGTTTGTGTGGGATGCTCTACCAGGTTCATTCCTAGATAATGGAGTCAAAGGGCACTAAGCATAGAGTGTGAAAACTGAGTTTCCTTGAGAGCTGCTTGGAAGCCTGATGCTGTGTGAAGTTAGTGAGCCATATGGAGTTGTTCTCCCACAAGAACCACTCGGCTGATCCTTCTTCAATATGCCCTTCACCAACATGCAGTGTTTCCTTGATTGAATTAGCTCTCACACCAATATTTGCGTCTAGAGCCTTTGCATTGTGGGCTATGTGAAAACGGCTGTGGCGCTGAAGTTGCCTGTGAATGTGGAGTTGGTGGCATGTGAAACCCGCATGTGGAGCATTCGTTTGTGTGGGATGCTCTACCACGTTCATTCCTAGATAATGCACTCAAAGGGCACTAAGCATAGAGTGTGAGAACTGAGTTTCCTTGAGAGCTGCTTGGAAGCCTGATGGTGTGTGAAGTTAGTGAGCCAAATGGAGTTGTTCTCCCACAAGAACCACTCGGCTGATCCTTCTTCAATATGCCCTTCACCAACATGCAGTGTGTCCTTGATTGAATTAGCTCTCACACCAATATTTGTGTCTAGAGCCTTTGCATTGAGGGCTATCTGAAAACGGCTGTGGCGCTGAAGTTGCCTGTGACTTTGGAGTTGGTGGCATGTGAAACCCGCATGTGGAGCATTCGTTTGTGTGGGATGCTCTACCAGGTTCATTCCTAGATAATGCACTCAAAGGGCACTAAGCATAGAGTGTAAAAACTGAGTTTCCTTGAGAGCTGCTTGGAAGCCTGATGGTGTGTGAAGTTAGTGAGCCAAATGGAGTTGTTCTCCCACAAGAACCACTCGGCTGATCCTTCTTCAATATGCCCTTCACCAACATGCAGTGTTTCCTTGATTGAATTAGCTCGCACACCAATATTTGCGTCTAGAGCCTTTGCATTGAGGGCTATCTGAAAACGGCTGTGGCGCTGAAGTTGCCTGTGAATGTGGAGTTGGTGGCATGTGAAACCCGCATGTGGAGCATTCGTTTGTGTGGGATGCTCACCAAGATTCATTTCACTCTTGGCACTCAAAGGGCACTAAGCATAGAGTGTGAAAACTGAGTTTCCTTGAGAGCTGCTTGGAAGCCTGATGGTGTGTGAAGTTAGTGAGCCAAATGGAGTTGTTCTCCCACAAGAAACACTCGGCTGATCCTTCTTCAATATGCCCTTCACCAACATGCAGTGTTCCCTTGATTGAATTAGCTCTCACACCAATATTTGCGTCTAGAGCCTTTGCATTGAGGGCTATCTGAAAACGGTTGTGGCGCTGAAGTTGCCTGTGAATGTGGAGTTGGTGGCCTGTGAAACCCGCATGTGGAGCATTCGTTTGTGTGGGATGCTCACCAAGCTTCATTTCAGTCCTAGGCACTCAAAGGGCACTAAGCATAGAGTGTGAAAACTGAGTTTCCTTGAGAGCTGCTTGGAAGCCTGATGCTGTGTGAAGTTAGTGAGCCAAATGGAGTTGTTCTCCCACAAGAACCACTCGGCTGATCCTTCTTCAATATGCCCTTCACCAACATGCAGTGTTTCCTTGATTGAATTAGCTCTCACACCAATATTTGCGTCTAGAGCCTTTGCATTGAGGGCTATCTGAAAACGGGTAAGGCGCTGAAGTTGCCTGTGAATGTGGAGTTGGTGGCATGTGAAACCTGCATGTGGAGCATTCGTTTGTGTGGGATGCTCTACCAGGTTCATTCCTAGATAATGCACTCAAAGGGCACTAAGCATAGAGTGTAAAAACTGAGTTTCCTTGAGAGCTGCTTGGAAGCCTGATGCTGTGTGAAGTTAGTGAGCCAAATGGAGTTGTTCTCCCACAAGAACCAATCGGCTGATCCTTCTTCAATATGCCCTTCACCAACATGCAGTGTTTCCTTGCTTGAATTAGCTCTCACACCAATATTTGCGTCTAGAGCCTTTGCATTGAGGGCTATCTGAAAACGGCTGTGGCGCTGAAGTTGCCTGTGACTTTGGAGTTGGTGGCATGTGAAACCCGCATGTGGAGCATTCGTTTGTGTGGGATGCTCACCAAGCTTCATTTCATTTCTAGGCACTCAAAGGGCACTAAGGATAGAGTGTGAAAACTGAGTTTCCTTGAGAGCTGCTTGGAAGCCTGATGCTGTGTGAAGTTAGTGAGCCAAATGGAGTTGTTCTCCCACAAGAACCACTCGGCTGATCCTTCTTCAATATGCCCTTCACCAACATGCAGTGTTTCCTTGATTGAATTAGCTGTCACCTCAATATTTGCGTCTAGAGCCTTTGCATTGAGGTCTATCTGAAAACGGCTGTGGCACTGAAGTTGCCTGTGACTTTGGAGTTGGTGGCATGTGAAACCCGCTTGTGGAGCATTCGTTTGTGTGGGATACTCTACCAGGTTCATTCCTAGAAAATACACTCAAAGGGCATTAAGCATAGAGTGTGAACACTGAGTTGCCATGAGAGCTGCTTGGAAGCCTGCTGGTGTGTGAAGTTAGTGAGCCAAATTGAGTTGTTCTCCCACAAGAACCACTCGGCTGATCCTTCTTCAATATGCCCTTCACCAACATGCAGTGTTTCCTTGATTGAATTAGCTCTCACACCAATATTTGCGTCTAGAGCCTTTGCATTGAGGGCTATCTGAAAACGGCTGTGGCGCTGAAGTTGCCTGTGAATGTGGAGTTGGTGGCATGTGAAACCCGCATGTGGAGCATTCGTTTGTGTGGGATGCTCACCAAGCTTCATTTCAGTCCTAGGCACTCAAAGGGCACTAAGCATAGAGTGTGAAAACTGAGTTTCCTTGAGAGCTGCTTGGAAGGCTGATGGTGTGTGAAGTTAGTGAGCCAAATGGAGTTGTTCTCCCACAAGAACCACTCGGCTGATCCTTCTTCAATATGCCCTTCACCAACATGCAGTGTTTCCTTGATTGAATTAGCTCTCACACCAATATTTGCGTCTAGAGCCTTTGCATTGAGGGCTATCTGAAAACGGCTGTGGCGCTGAAGTTGCCTGTGAATGTGGAGTTGGTGGCATGTGAAACCCGCATGTGGAGCATTCGTTTGTGTGGGATGCTCACCAAGCTTCATTTTAGTCCTAGGCACTCAAAGGGCACTAAGTATAGAGTGTGAAAACTGAGTTTCCTTGAGAGCTGCTTGGAAGCCTGATGGTGTGTGAAGTTAGTGAGCCAAATGGAGTTGTTCTCCCACAAGAACCACTCGGCTGATCCTTCTTCAATATGCCCTTCACCAACATGCAGTGTTTCCTTGATTGAATTAGCTGTCACACCAATATTTGCGTCTAGAGCCTTTGCATTGAGGGCTATCTGAAAACGGCTGTGGCGCTGAAGTTGCCTGTGACTTTGGAGTTGGTGGCATGTGAAACCCGCATGTGGAGCATTCGTTTGTGTGGGATGCTCTACCAGGTTCATTCCTAGATAATGCACTCAAAGGGCACTAAGCATAGAGTGTAAAAACTGAGTTTCCTTGAGAGCTGCTTGGAAGCCTGATGCTGTGTGAAGTTAGTGAGCCAAATGGAGTTGTTCTCCCACAAGAACCACTCGGCTGATCCTTCTTCAATATGCCCTTCACCAACATGCAGTGTTTCCTTGATTGAATTAGCTCTCACACCAATATTTGCGTCTAGAGCCTTTGCATTGAGGGCTATCTGAAAACGGCTAAGGCGCTGAAGTTGCCTGTGAATGTGGAGTTGGTGGCATGTGAAACCTGCATGTGGAGCATTCGTTTGTGTGGGATGCTCTACCATGTTCATTCCTAGTTAATGCACTCAAAGGGCACTAAGCATAGAGTGTAAAAACTGAGTTTCCTTGAGAGCTGCTTGGAAGCCTGATGGTGTGTGAAGTTAGTGAGCCAAATGGAGTTGTTCTCCCACAAGAACCACTCGGCTGATCCTTCTTCAATATGCCCTTCACCAACATGCAGTGTTTCCTTGCTTGAATTAGCTCTCACACCAATATTTGCGTCTAGAGCCTTTGCATTGAGGGCTATCTGAAAACGGCTGTGGCGCTGAAGTTGCCTGTGAATGCGGAGTTGGTGGCATGTGAAACCCGCATGTGGAGCATTCGTTTGTGTGGGATGCTCACCAAGCTTCATTTCATTTCTAGGCACTCAAAGGGCACTAAGGATAGAGTGTGAAAACTGAGTTTCCTTGAGAGCTGCTTGGAAGCCTGATGGTGTGTGAAGTTAGTGAGCCAAATGGAGTTGTTCTCCCACAAGAACCACTCGGCTGATCCTTCTTCAATATGCCCTTCACCAACATGCAGTGTTTCCTTGATTGAATTAGCTGTCACCTCAATATTTGCGTCTAGAGCCTTTGCATTGAGGTCTATCTGAAAACGGCTGTGGCACTGAAGTTGCCTGTGACTTTGGAGTTGGTGGCATGTGAAACCCGCTTGTGGAGCATTCGTTTGTGTGGGATACTCTACCAGGTTCATTCCTAGAAAATACACTCAAAGGGCATTAAGCATAGAGTGTGAACACTGAGTTGCCATGAGAGCTGCTTGGAAGCCTGCTGGTGTGTGAAGTTAGTGAGCCAAATTGAGTTGTTCTCCCACAAGAACCACTCGGCTGATCCTTCTTCAATATGCCCTTCACCAACATGCAGTGTTTCCTTGATTGAATTAGCTCTCACACCAATATTTGCGTCTAGAGCCTTTGCATTGAGGGCTATCTGAAAACAGCTGTGGCGCTGAAGTTGCCTGTGAATGTGGAGTTGGTGGCATGTGAAACCCGCATGTGGAGCATTCGTTTGTGTGGGATGCTCACCAAGCTTCATTTCAGTCCTAGGCACTCAAAGGGCACTAAGCATAGAGTGTGAAAACTGAGTTTCCTTGAGAGCTGCTTGGAAGGCTGATGGTGTGTGAAGTTAGTGAGCCAAATGGAGTTGTTCTCCCACAAGAACCACTCGGCTGATCCTTCTTCAATATGCCCTTCACCAACATGCAGTGTTTCCTTGATTGAATTAGCTCTCACACCAATATTTGCGTCTAGAGCCTTTGGATTGAGGGCTATCTGAAAACGGCTGTGGCGCTGAAGTTGCCTGTGAATGTGGAGTTGGTGGCATGTGAAACCCGCATGTGGAGCATTCGTTTGTGTGGGATGCTCACCAAGCTTCATTTTAGTCCTAGGCACTCAAAGGGCACTAAGTATAGAGTGTGAAAACTGAGTTTCCTTGAGAGCTCCTTGGAAGCCTGATGGTGTGTGAAGTTAGTGAGCCAAATGGAGTTGTTCTCCCACAAGAACCACTGGGCTGATCCTTCTTCAATATGCCCTTCACCAACATGCAGTGTTTCCTTGATTGAATTAGCTGTCACACCAATATTTGCGTCTAGAGCCTTTGCATTGAGGGCTATCTGAAAACGGCTGTGGCGCTGAAGTTGCCTGTGACTTTGGAGTTGGTGGCATGTGAAAACCGCATGTGGAGCATTCGTTTGTGTGGGATGCTCACCAAGCTTCATTTTAGTCCTAGGCACTCAATGGGCACTAAGTATACAGTGTGAAAACTGAGTTTCCTTGAGAGCTGCTTGGAAGCCTGATGCTGTGTGAAGTTAGTGAGCCAAATTGAGTTGTCCTCCCACAAGAACCACTCGGCTGATCCTTCTTCAATATGCCCTTCACCAACATGCAGTGTTTCCTTGATTGTATTAGCTCTCACACCAATATTTGCGTCTAGAGCCTTTGCATTGAGGGCTATCTGAAAACGGCTGTGGCGCTGAAGTTGCCTGTGAATGTGGAGTTGGTGGCATGTGAAACCCGCATGTGGAGCATTCGTTTGTGTGGGATGCTCACCAAGCTTCATTTCACTCTTGGCACTCAAAGTTCACTAAGCATAGAGTGTGAAAACTGAGTTTCCTTGAGAGCTGCTTGGAAGCGTGATGGTGTGTGAAGTTAGTGAGCCAAATGGAGTTGTTCTCCCACAAGAACCACTCGGCTGATCCTTCTGCAATATGCCCTTCACCAACATGCAGTGTTTCCTTGATTGAATTAGCTCTCACACCAATATTTGCGTCTAGAGCCTTTGCATTGAGGGCTATCTGAAAACGGTTGTGGCACTGAAGTTGCCTGTGAATGTGGAGTTGGTGGCATGTGAAACCCGCATGTGGAGCATTCGTTTGTGTGGGATGCTCACCAAGCTTCATTTCAGTCCTAGGCACTCAAAGGGCACTAAGCATAGAGTGTGAAAACTGAGTTTCCTTGAGAGCTGCTTGGAAGCCTGATGGTGTGTGAAGTTAGTGAGCCAAATGGAGTTGTTCTCCCACAAGAACCACTCGGCTGATCCTTCTTCAATATGCCCCTTCACCAACATGCAGTGTTTCCTTGATTGAATTAGCTCTCACACCAATATTTGCGTCTAGAGCCTTTGCATTGAGGGCTATCTGAAAACGGCTGTGGCGCTGAAGTTGCCTGTGAATGTGGAGTTGGTGGCATGTGAAACCCGCATGTGGAGCATTCGTTTGTGTGGGATGCTCTACCAGGATCATTCCTAGATAATGCCCTCAAAGGGCACTAAGCATAGAGTGTAAAAACTGAGTTTCCTTGAGAGCTGCTTGGAAGCCTGATGGTGTGTGAAGTTAGTGAGCCAAATGGAGTTGTTCTCCCACAAGAACCACTCGGCTGATCCTTCTTCAATATGCCCTTCACCAACATGCAGTGTTTCCTTGATTGAATTAGCTCTCACACCAATATTTGCGTCTAGAGCCTTTGCATTGAGGGCTATCTGAAAACGGCTGTGGCGCTGAAGTTGCCTGTGAATGTGGAGTTGGTGGCATGTGAAACCCGCATGTGGAGCATTCGTTTGTGTGGGATGCTCACCAAGCTTCATTTCAGTCCTATGCACTCAAGGGGCACTAAGCATAGAGTGTGGAAACTGAGTTTCCTTGAGAGCTGCTTGGAAGCCTGATGTTGTGTGAAGTTAGTGAGCCAAATGGAGTTGTTCTCCCACAAGAACCACTCGGCTGATCCTTCTTCAATATGCCCTTCAACAACATGCAGTGTTTCCTTGATTGAATTAGCTCTCACACCAATATTTGCGTCTAGAGCCTTTGCATTGAGGGCTATCTGAAAACGGCTGTGGCGCTGAAGTTGCCTGTGAATGTGGAGTTGGTGGCATGTGAAACCCGCATGTGGAGCATTCGTTTGTGTGGGATGCTCACCAAGCTTCATTTCAGTCCTAGGCACTCAAAGGGCACTAAGCCTAGAGTGTGAAAACTGAGTTTCCTTGAGAGCTGCTTGGAAGCCTGATGGTGTGTGAAGTTAGTGAGCCAAATGGAGTTGTTCTCCCACAAGAACCACTCGGCTGATCCTTCTTCAATATGCCCTTCACCAACATGCAGTGTTTCCTTGATTGAATTAGCTCTCACACCAATATTTGCGTCTAGATCCTTTGCATTGAGGGCTATCTGAAAAGGGCTGTGGCGCTGAAGTTGCCTGTGACTTTGGAGTTGGTGGCATGTGAAACCTGCATGTGGAGCATTCGTTTGTGTGGGATGCTCTACCAGGTTCATTCCTAGATAACGCACTCAAAGGGCACTAAGCATAGAGTGTAAAAACTGAGTTTCCTTGAGAGCTGCTTGGAAGCCTGATGCTGTGTGAAGTTAGTGAGCCAAATGGAGTTGTTCTCCCACAAGAACCACTCGGCTGATCCTTCTTCAATATGCCCTTCACCAACAGGCAGTGTTTCCTTGATTGAATTAGCTGTCACACCAATATTTGCGTCTAGAGCCTTTGCATTGAGGGCTATCTGAAAACGGCTGTGGCGCTGAAGTTGCCTGTGACTTTGGAGTTGGTGGCATGTGAAACCCGCATGTGGAGCATTCGTTTGTGTGGGGATGCTCTACCAGGTTCATTCCTAGATAATGCACTCAAAGGCCACTAAGCATAGAGTGTAAAAACTGAGTTTCCTTGAGAGCTGCTTGGAAGCCTGATGGTGTGTGAAGTTAGTGAGCCAAATGGAGTTGTTCTCCCACAAGAAACCACTCGGCTGATCCTTCTTCAATATGCCCTTCACCAACATGCAGTGTTTCCTTGATTGAATTAGCTCTCACACCAATATTTGCGTCTAGAGCCTTTGCATTGAGGGCTATCTGAAAACGGCTGTGGCGCTGAAGTTGCCTGTGAATGTGGAGTTGGTGGCATGTGAAACCCGCATGTGGAGCATTCGTTTGTGTGGGATGCTCACCAAGCTTCATTTCAGTCCTATGCACTCAAGGGGCACTAAGCATAGAGTGTGGAAACTGAGTTTCCTTGAGAGCTGCTTGGAAGCCTGATGGTGTGTGAAGTTAGTGAGCCAAATGGAGTTGTTCTCCCACAAGAACCACTCGGCTGATCCTTCTTCAATATGCCCTTCAACAACATGCAGTGTTTCCTTGATTGAATTAGCTCTCACACCAATATTTGCGTCTAGAGCCTTTGCATTGAGGGCTATCTGAAAACGGCTGTGGCGCTGAAGTTGCCTGTGAATGTGGAGTTGGTGGCATGTGAAACCCGCATGTGGAGCATTCGTTTGTGTGGGATGCTCACCAAGCTTCATTTCAGTCCTAGGCACTCAAAGGGCACTAAGCATAGAGTGTGAAAACTGAGTTTCCTTGAGAGCTGCTTGGAAGCCTGATGCTGTGTGAAGTTAGTGAGCCAAATGGAGTTGTTCTCCCACAAGAACCACTCGGCTGATCCTTCTTCAATATGCCCTTCACCAACATGCAGTGTTTCCTTGATTGAATTAGCTCTCACACCAATATTTGCGTCTAGATCCTTTGCATTGAGGGCTATCTGAAAACGGCTGTGGCGCTGAAGTTGCCTGTGACTTTGGAGTTGGTGGCATGTGAAACCCGCATGTGGAGCATTCGTTTGTGTGGGATGCTCTACCAGGTTCATTCCTAGATAACGCACTCAAAGGGCACTAAGCATAGAGTGTAAAAACTGAGTTTCCTTGAGAGCTGCTTGGAAGCCTGATGGTGTGTGAAGTTAGTGAGCCAAATCGAGTTGTTCTCCCACAAGAACCACTCGGCTGATCCTTCTTCAATATGCCCTTCACCAACATGCAGTGTTTCCTTGATTGAATTAGCTCTCACACCAATATTTGCGTCTAGAGCCTTTGCATTGAGGGCTATCTGAAAACGGCTGTGGCGCTGAAGTTGCCTGTGAATGTGGAGTTGGTGGCATGTGAAACCCGCATGTGGAGCATTCGTTTGTGTGGGATGCTCACCAAGCTTCATTTCAGTCCTAGGCACTCAAAGGGCACTAAGTATAGAGTGTGAAAACTGAGTTTCCTTGAGAGCTCCTTGGAAGCCTGATGGTGTGTGAAGTTAGTGAGCCAAATGGAGTTGTTCTCCCACAAGAACCACTCGGCTGATCCTTCTTCAATATGCCCTTCACCAACATGCAGTGTTTCCTTGATTGAATTAGCTGTCACACCAATATTTGCGTCTAGAGCCTTTGCATTGAGGGCTATCTGAAAACGGCTGTGGCGCTGAAGTTGCCTGTGACTTTGGAGTTGGTGGCATGTGAAACCCGCATGTGGAGCATTCGTTTGTGTGGGATGCTCTACCAGGTTCATTCCTAGATAATGCACTCAAAGGCCACTAAGCATAGAGTGTAAAAACTGAGTTTCCTTGAGAGCTGCTTGGAAGCCTGATGGTGTGTGAAGTTAGTGAGCCAAATGGAGTTGTTCTCCCACAAGAACCACTCGGCTGATCCTTCTTCAATATGCCCTTCACCAACATGCAGTGTTTCCTTGATTGAATTAGCTCTCACACCAATATTTGCGTCTAGAGCCTTTGCATTGAGGGCTATCTGAAAACGGCTGTGGCGCTGAAGTTGCCTGTGAATGTGGAGTTGGTGGCATGTGAAACCCGCATGTGGAGCATTCGTTTGTGTGGGATGCTCACCAAGCTTCATTTTAGTCCTAGGCACTCAATGGGCACTAAGTATACAGTGTGAAAAACTGAGTTTCCTTGAGAGCTGCTTGGAAGCCTGATGGTGTGTGAAGTTAGTGAGCCAAATTGAGTTGTTCTCCCACAAGAACCACTCGGCTGATCCTTCTTCAATATGCCCTTCACCAACATGCAGTGTTTCCTTGATTGAATTAGCTCTCACACCAATATGTGCGTCTAGAGCCTTTGCATTGAGGGCTATCTGAAAACGGCTGTGGCGCTGAAGTTGCCTGTGACTTTGGAGTTGGTGGCATGTGAAACCCGCATGTGGAGCATTCGTTTGTGTGGGATGCTCTACCAGGTTCATTCCTAGATAATGCACTCAAAGGGCACTAAGCATAGAGTGTAAAAACTGAGTTTCCTTGAGAGCTGCTTGGAAGCCTGATGGTGTGTGAAGTTAGTGAGCCAAATGGAGTTGTTCTCCCACAAGAACCACTCGGCTGATCCTTCTTCAATATGCCCTTCACCAACATGCAGTGTTTCCTTGATTGTATTAGCTCTCACACCAATATTTGCGTCTAGAGCCTTTGCATTGAGGGCTATCTGAAAACGGCTGTGGCGCTGAAGTTGCCTGTGAATGTGGAGTTGGTGGCATGTGAAACCCGCATGTGGAGCATTCGTTTGTGTGTTTGTGTGGGATGCTCACCAAGCTTCATTTCAGTCCTAGATAATGCACTCAAAGGGCACTAAGCATAGAGTGTGAAAACTGAGTTTCCTTGAGAGCTGCTTGGAAGCCTGATGCTGTGTGAAGTTAGTGAGCCAAATGGAGTTGTTCTCCCACAAGAACCACTCGGCTGATCCTTCTTCAATATGCCCTTCACCAACATGCAGTGTTTCCTTGATTGAATTAGCTCTCACACCAATATTTGCGTCTAGATCCTTTGCATTGAGGGCTATCTGAAAACGGCTGTGGCGCTGAAGTTGCCTGTGACTTTGGAGTTGGTGGCATGTGAAACCCGCATGTGGAGCATTCGTTTGTGTGGGATGCTCTACCAGGTTCATTCCTAGATAACGCACTCAAAGGGCACTAAGCATAGAGTGTAAAAACTGAGTTTCCTTGAGAGCTGCTTGGAAGCCTGATGCTGTGTGACGTTAGTGAGCCAAATGGAGTTGTTCTCCCACAAGAACCACTCGGCTGATCCTTCTTCAATATGCCCTTCACCAACATGCAGTGTTTCCTTGATTGAATTAGCTCTCACACCCAATATTTGCGTCTAGAGCCTTTGCATTGAGGGCTATCTGAAAACGGCTGTGGCGCTGAAGTTGCCTGTGAATGTGGAGTTGGTGGCATGTGAAACCCGCATGTGGAGCATTCGTTTGTGTGGGATGCTCTACCAGGTTCATTCCTAGATAATGCCCTCAAAGGGCACTAAGCATAGAGTGTAAAAACTGAGTTTCCTTGAGAGCTGCTTGGAAGCCTGATGGTGTGTGAAGTTAGTGAGCCAAATGGAGTTGTTCTCCCACAAGAACCACTCGGCTGATCCTTCTTCAATATGCCCTTCACCAACATGCAGTGTTTCCTTGATTGAATTAGCTCTCACACCAATATTTGCGTCTAGAGCCTTTGCATTGAGGGCTATCTGAAAACGGCTGTGGCGCTGAAGTTGCCTGTGAATGTGGAGTTGGTGGCATGTGAAACCCGCATGTGGAGCATTCGTTTGTGTGGGATGCTCACCAAGCTTCATTTCAGTCCTATGCACTCAAGGGGCACTAAGCATAGAGTGTGGAAACTGAGTTTCCTTGAGAGCTGCTTGGAAGCCTGATGGTGTGTGAAGTTAGTGAGCCAAATGGAGTTGTTCTCCCACAAGAACCACTCGGCTGATCCTTCTTCAATATGCCCTTCAACAACATGCAGTGTTTCCTTGATTGAATTAGCTCTCACACCAATATTTGCGTCTAGAGCCTTTGCATTGAGGGCTATCTGAAAACGGCTGTGGCGCTGAAGTTGCCTGTGAATGTGGAGTTGGTGGCATGTGAAACCCGCATGTGGAGCATTCGTTTGTGTGGGATGCTCACCAAGCTTCATTTCAGTCCTAGATAATGCACTCAAAGGGCACTAAGCATAGAGTGTGAAAACTGAGTTTCCTTGAGAGCTGCTTGGAAGCCTGATGCTGTGTGAAGTTAGTGAGCCAAATGGAGTTGTTCTCCACAAGAACCACTCGGCTGATCCTTCTTCAATATGCCCTTCACCAACATGCAGTGTTTCCTTGATTGAATTAGCTCTCACACCAATATTTGCGTCTAGAGCCTTTGCATTGAGGGCTATCTGAAAACGGCTGTGGCGCTGAAGTTGCCTGTGAATGTGGAGTTGGTGGCATGTGAAACCCGAATGTGGAGCATTCGTTTGTGTGGGATGCTCACCAAGCTTCATTTCACTCTTTGCACTCAAAGTTCACTAAGCATAGAGTGTGAAACTGAGTTTCCTTGAGAGCTGCTTGGAAGCCTGATGGTGTGTGAAGTTAGTGAGCCAAATGGAGTTGTTCTCCCACAAGAACCCACTCGGCTGATCCTTCTTCAATATGCCCTTCACCACATGCAGTGTTTCCTTGATTGAATTAGCTCTCACACCAATATTTGCGTCTAGAGCCTTTGCATTGAGGGCTATCTGAAAACGGTTGTGGCACTGAAGTTGCCTGTGAATGTGGAGTTGGTGGCATGTGATACCCGCATGTGGAGCATTCGTTTGTGTGGGATGCTCACCAAGCTTCATTTCAGTCCTAGGCACTCAAGGGCACTAAGCATAGAGTGTGAAAACTGAGTTTCCTTGAGAGCTGCTTGGAAGCCTGATGGTGTGTGAAGTTAGTGAGCCAAATGGAGTTGTTCTCCCACAAGAACCACTCGGCTGATCCTTCTTCAATATGCCCTTCACCAACAGGCAGTGTTTCCTTGATTGAATTAGCTCTCACACCAATATTTGCGTCTAGAGCCTTTGCATTGAGGGCTATCTGAAAACGGCTGTGGCGCTGAAGTTGCCTGTGAATGTGGAGTTGGTGGCATGTGAAACCCGCATGTGGAGCATTCGTTTGTGTGGGATGCTCTACCAGGTTCATTCCTAGATAATGCCCTCAAAGGGCACTAAGCATAGAGTGTAAAAACTGAGTTTCCTTGAGAGCTGCTTGGAAGCCTGATGGTGTGTGAAGTTAGTGAGCCAAATGGAGTTGTTCTCCCACAAGAACCACTCGGCTGATCCTTCTTCAATATGCCCTTCACCAACATGCAGTGTTTCCTTGATTGAATTAGCTCTCACACCAACTATTTGCGTCTAGAGCCTTTGCATTGAGGGCTATCTGAAAACGGCTGTGGCGCTGAAGTTGCCTGTGAATGTGGAGTTGGTGGCATGTGAAACCCGCATGTGGAGCATTCGTTTGTGTGGGATGCTCACCAAGCTTCATTTCAGTCCTAGGCACTCAAGGGCACTAAGCATAGAGTGTGGAAACTGAGTTTCCTTGAGAGCTGCTTGGAAGCCTGATGGTGTGTGAAGTTAGTGAGCCAAATGGAGTTGTTCTCCCACAAGAACCACTCGGCTGATCCTTCTTCATATGCCCTTCACCAACATGCAGTGTTTCCTTGATTGAATTAGCTCTCACACCAATATTTGCGTCTAGAGCCTTTGCATTGAGGGCTATCTGAAAACGGCTGTGGCGCTGAAGTTGCCTGTGAATGTGGAGTTGGTGGCATGTGAAACCCGCATGTGGAGCATTCGTTTGTGTGGGATGCTCACCAAGCTTCATTTCAGTCCTAGGCACTCAAAGGGCACTAAGCATAGAGTGTGAAAACTGAGTTTCCTTGAGAGCTGCTTGGAAGCCTGATGCTGTGTGAAGTTAGTGAGCCAAATGGAGTTGTTCTCCCCACAAGAACCACTCGGCTGATCCTTCTTCAATATGCCCTTCACCCAACATGCAGTGTTTCTTTGATTGAATTAGCTCTCACACAATATTTGCATCTAGAGCCTTTGCATTGAGGCTATCTGAAAACGACTGTGGCGCTGAAGTTGCCTGTGAATGTGGAGTTGGTGGCATGTGAAACCCGCATGTGGAGCATTCGTTTGTGTGGGATGCTCTACCAGGTTCATTCCTAGATAATGCACTCAAAGGGCACTAAGCATAGAGTGTAAAAAACTGAGTTTCCTTGAGAGCTGCTTGGAAGCCTGATGGTGTGTGAAGTTAGTGAGCCAAATGGAGTTGTTCTCCCACAAGAACCACTCGGCTGATCCTTCTTCAATATGCCCTTCACCAACATGCAGTGTTTCCTTGATTGAATTAGCTCTCACACCAATATTTGCGTCTAGAGCCTTTGCATTGAGGGCTATCTGAAAACGGCTGTGGCGCTGAAGTTGCCTGTGACTTTGGAGTTGGTGGCATGTGAAACCCGCATGTGGAGCATTCGTTTGTGTGGGATGCTCTACCAGGTTGATTCCTAGATAATGCACTCAAAGGGCACTAAGCATAGAGTGTAAAAACTGAGTTTCCTTGAGAGCTGCTTGGAAGCCTGATGCTGTGTGAAGTTAGTGAGCCAAATGGAGTTGTTCTCCCACAAGAAACACTCGGCTGATCCTTCTTCAATATGCCCTTCACCAACATGCAGTGTTTCCTTGATTGAATTAGCTCTCACACCAATATTTGCGTCTAGAGCCTTTGCATTGAGGGCTATCTGAAAACGGCTGTGGCGCTGAAGTTGCCTGTGACTTTGGAGTTGGTGGCATGTGAAACCCGCATGTGGAGCATTCGTTTGTGTGGGATGCTCACCAAGCTTCATTTTAGTCCTAGGCACTCAATGGGCACTAAGTATACAGTGTGAAAACTGAGTTTCCTTGAGAGCTGCTTGGAAGCCTGATGCTGTGTGAAGTTAGTGAGCCAAATTGAGTTGTTCTCCCACAAGAACCACTCGGCTGATCCTTCTTCAATATGCCCTTCACCACATGCAGTGTTTCCTTGATTGAATTAGCTCTCACACCAATATTTGCGTCTAGAGCCTTTGCATTGAGGGCTATCTGAAAACGGCTGTGGCTCTGAAGTTGCCTGTGAATGTGGAGTTGGTGGCATGTGAAACCCGAATGTGGAGCATTCGTTTGTGTGGGATGCTCACCAAGCTTCATTTCAGTCCTAGGCACTCAAAGTTCACTAAGCATAGAGTGTGAAAACTGAGTTTCCTTGAGAGCTGCTGGGAAGCCTGATGGTGTGTGAAGTTAGTGAGCCAAATGGAGTTGTTCTCCCACAAGAACCACTCGGCTGATCCTTCTTCAATATGCCCTTCACCAACATGCAGTGTTCCCTTGATTGAATTAGCTCTCACACCAATATTTGCGTCTAGAGCCTTTGCATTGAGGGCTATCTGAAAACGGTTGTGGCACTGAAGTTGCCTGTGAATGTGGAGTTGGTGGCATGTGAAACCCGCATGTGGAGCATTCGTTTGTGTGGGATGCACACCAAGCTTCATTTCAGTCCTAGGCACTCAAAGGGCACTAAGCATAGAGTGTGAAAACTGAGTTTCCTTGAGAGCTGCTTGGAAGCCTGATGGTGTGTGAAGTTAGTGAGCCAAATGGAGTTGTTCTCCCACAAGAACCACTCGGCTGATCCTTCTTCAATATGCCCTTCACCAACATGCAGTGTTTCCTTGATTGAATTAGCTCTCACACCAATATTTGCGTCTAGAGCCTTCTGCATTGACTGGGCTATCTGAAAACGGCTGTGGCGCTGAAGTTGCCTGTGAATGTGGAGTTGGTGGCATGTGAAACCCGCATGTGGAGCATTCGTTTGTGTGGGATGCTCTACCAGGTTCATTCCTAGATAATGCCCTCAAAGGGCACTAAGCATAGAGTGTAAAAACTGAGTTTCCTTGAGAGCTGCTTGAAGCCTGATGGTGTGTGAAGTTAGTGAGCCAAATGGAGTTGTTCTCCCACAAGAACCACTCGGCTGATCCTTCTTCAATATGCCCTTCACCAACATGCAGTGTTTCCTTGATTGAATTAGCTCTCACACCAATATTTGCGTCTAGAGCCTTTGCATTGAGGGCTATCTGAAAACGGCTGTGGCGCTGAAGTTGCCTGTGAATGTGGAGTTGGTGGCATGTGAAACCCGCATGTGGAGCATTCGTTTGTGTGGGATGGCTCACCACGCTTCATTTCAGTCCTAGGCACTCTAGGGGCACTAAGCATAGAGTGTGGAAACTGAGTTTCCTTGAGAGCTGCTTGGAAGCCTGATGCTGTGTGAAGTTAGTGAGCCAAATGGAGTTGTTCTCCCACAAGAACCACTCGGCTGATCCTTCTTCAATATGCCCTCACCAACATGCAGTGTTTCCTTGATTGAATTAGCTCTCACACCAATATTTGCGTCTAGAGCCTTTGCATTGAGGGCTATCTGAAAACGGCTGTGGCGCTGAAGTTGCCTGTGAATGTGGAGTTGGTGGCATGTGAAACCCGCATGTGGAGCATTCGTTTGTGTGGGATGCTCACCAAGCTTCATTTCAGTCCTAAGCACTCAAAGGGCACTAAGCATAGAGTGTGAAAACTGAGTTTCCTTGAGAGCTGCTTGGAAGCCTGATGCTGTGTGAAGTTAGTGAGCCAAATGGAGTTGTTCTCCCACAAGAACCACTCGGCTGATCCTTCTTCAATATGCCCTTCACCAACATGCAGTGTTTCTTTGATTGAATTAGCTCTCACACCAATATTTGCATCTAGAGCCTTTGCATTGAGGGCTATCTGAAAACGGCTGTGGCGCTGAAGTTGCCTGTGAATGTGGAGTTGGTGGCATGTGAAACCCGCATGTGGAGCATTCGTTTGTGTGGGATGCTCTACCAGGTTCATTCCTAGATAACGCACTCAAAGGGCACTAAGCATAGAGTGTAAAAACTGAGTTTCCTTGAGAGCTGCTTGGAAGCCTGATGGTGTGTGAAGTTAGTGAGCCAAATGGAGTTGTTCTCCCCACAAGAACCACTCGGCTGATCCTTCTTCAATATGCCCTTCACGCAACATGCAGTGTTTCCTTGATTGAATTAGCTCTCACACGAATATTTGCGTCTAGAGCCTTTGCATTGAGGGCTATCTGAAAACGGCTGTGGCGCTGAAGTTGCCTGTGAATGTGGAGTTGGTGGCATGTGAAACCCGCATGTGGAGCATTCGTTTGTGTGGGATGCTCACCAAGCTTCATTTCAGTCCTAGGCACTCAAAGGGCACTAAGCATAGAGTGTGAAAACTGAGTTTCTTGAGAGCTGCTTGGAAGCCTGATGCTGTGTGAAGTTAGTGAGCCAAATGGAGTTGTTCTCCCACAAGAACCACTCGGCTGATCCTTCTTCAATATGCCCTTCACCAACATGCAGTGTTTCCTTGATTGAATTAGCTCTCACACCAATATTTGCGTCTAGAGCCTTTGCATTGAGGGCTATCTGAAAACGGCTGTGGCGCTGAAGTTCCCTGTGAATGTGGAGTTGGTGGCATGTGAAACCCGCATGTGGGATGCTCAGCAAGCTTCATTTCAGTCCTAGGCACTCAAAGGGCACTAAGCATAGAGTGTGGAAACTGAGTTTCCTTGAGAGCTGCTTGGAAGCCTGATGGTGTGTGAAGTTAGTGAGCCAAATGGAGTTGTTCTCCACAAGAACCACTCGGCTGATCCTTCTTCAATATCCCTTCACCAACATGCAGTGTTTCCTTGATTGAATTAGCTGTTACACCAATATTTGCGTCTAGAGCCTTTGCATTGAGGGCTATCTGAAAACGGCTGTGGCGCTGAAGTTGCCTGTGAATGTGGAGTTGGTGGCATGTGAAACCCGCATGTGGAGCATTCGTTTGTGTGGGATGCTCACCAAGCTTCATTTCAGTCCTAGGCACTCAAAGGGCACTAAGCATAGAGTGTGAAAACTGAGTTTCCTTGAGAGCTGCTTGGAAGCCTGATGGTGTGTGAAGTTAGTGAGCCAAATGGAGTTGTTCTCCCACAAGAACCACTCGGCTGATCCTTCTTCAATATGCCCTTCACCAACATGCAGTGTTTCTTTGATTGAATTAGCTCTCACACCAATATTTGCGTCTAGAGCCTTTGCATTGAGGGCTATCTGAAAACGGCTGTGGCGCTGAAGTTGCCTGTGAATGTGGAGTTGGTGGCATGTGAAACCCGCATGTGGAGCATTCGTTTGTGTGGGATGCTCTACCAGGTTCATTCCTAGATAATGCACTCAAAGGGCACTAAGCATAGAGTGTAAAAACTGAGTTTCCTTGAGAGCTGCTTGGAAGCCTGATGGTGTGTGAAGTTAGTGAGCCAAATGGAGTTGTTCTCCCACAAGAACCACTCGGCTGATCCTTCTTCAATATGCCCTTCACCAACATGCAGTGTTTCTTTGATTGAATTAGCTCTCACACCAATATTTGCGTCTAGAGCCTTTGCATTGAGGGCTATCTGAAAACGGTTGTGGCGCTGAAGTTGCCTGTGAATGTGGAGTTGGTGGCATGTGAAACCCGCATGTGGAGCATTCGTTTGTGTGGGATGCTCACCAAGCTTCATTTCAGTCCTAGGCACTCAAAGGGCACTAAGCATAGAGTGTGAAAACTGAGTTTCCTTGAGAGCTGCTTGGAAGCCTGATGGTGTGTGAAGTTAGTGAGCCAAATGGAGTTGTTCTCCCACAAGAACCACTCGGCTGATCCTTCTTCAATATGCCCTTCACCAACATGCAGTGTTTCTTTGATTGAATTAGCTCTCACACCAATATTTGCGTCTAGAGCCTTTGCATTGAGGGCTATCTGAAAACGGCTGTGGCGCTGATGTTGCCTGTGAATGTGGAGTTGGTGGCATGTGAAACCCGCATGTGGAGCATTCGTTTGTGTGGATGCTCTACCAGGTTCATTCCTAGATAATGCACTCAAAGGGCACTAAGCATAGAGTGTAAAAACTGAGTTTCCTTGAGAGCTGCTTGGAAGCCTGATGGTGTGTGAAGTTAGTGAGCCAAATGGAGTTGTTCTCCCACAAGAACCACTCGGCTGATCCTTCTTCAATATGCCCTTCACCAACATGCAGTGTTTCCTTGATTGAATTAGCTCTCACACCAATATTTGCGTCTAGAGCCTTTGCATTGTGGGCTATCTGAAAACGGCTGTGGCGCTGAAGTTGCCTGTGACTTTGGAGTTGGTGGCATGTGAAACCCGCATGTGGAGCATTCGTTTGTGTGGGATGCTCTTCCAGGTTCATTCCTAGATAATGCACTCAAAGGGCACTAAGCATAGAGTGTGAAAACTGAGTTTCCTTGAGAGCTGCTTGGAAGCCTGATGGTGTGTGAAGTTAGTGAGCCAAATGGAGTTGTTCTCCCACAAGAACCACTCGGCTAATCCTTCTTCAATATGCCCTTCACCAACATGCAGTGTTTCCTTGATTGAATTAGCTCTCACACCAATATTTGCGTCTAGATCCTTTGCATTGAGGGCTATCTGAAAACGGCTGTGGTGCTGAAGTTGCCTGTGAATGTGGAGTTGGTGGCATGTGAAACCCGCATGTGGAGCATTTGTTTGTGTGGGATGCTCACCAAGCTTCATTTCAGCCCTAGGCACTCAAGGGCACTAAGCATAGAGTGTGAAAACTGAGTTTCCTTGAGAGCTGATTGGAAGCCTGATGGTGTGTGAAGTTAGTGAGCCAAATGGAGTTGTTCTCCCACAAGAACCACTCGGCTGATCCTTCTTCAATATGCCCTTCACCAACATGCAGTGTTTCCTTGATTGAATTAGCTCTCACACCAATATTTGCGTCTAGAGCCTTTGCATTGAGGGCTAACTGAAAACGGCTGTGGCGCTGAAGTTGCCTGTGAATGTGGAGTTGGTGGCATGTGAAACCCGCATGTGGAGCATTCGTTTGTGTGGGATGCTCACCAAGCTTCATTTCAGTCCTAGGCACTCAAAGGGCACTAAGCATAGAGTGTGAAAACTGAGTTTCCTTGAGAGCTGCTGGGAAGCCTGATGGTGTGTGAAGTTAGTGAGCCAAATGGAGTTGTTCTCCCACAAGAACCACTCGGCTGATCCTTCTTCAATATGCCCTTCACCAACATGCAGTGTTTCCTTGATTGAATTAGCTCTCACACCAATATTTGCGTCTAGAGCCTTTGCATTGAGGGCTATCTGAAAACGGCTGTGGCGCTGAAGTTGCCTGTGAATGTGGAGTTGGTGGCATGTGAAACCCGCATGTGGAGCATTCGTTTGTGTGGGATGCTCTACCAGGCTCATTTCTAGATAATGCACTCAAAGGGCACTAAGCATAGAGTGTGAAAACTGAGTTTCCTTGAGAGCTGCTTGGAAGCCTGATGGTGTGTGAAGTTAGTGAGCCAAATGGAGCTGTTCTCCCACAAGAACCACTCGGCTGATCCTTCTTCAATATGCCCTTCACCAACATGCAGTGTTTCCTTGATTGAATTAGCTCTCACACCAATATTTGCGTCTAGAGCCTTTGCATTGAGGGCTATCTGAAAACGGCTGTGGCGCTGAAGTTGCCTGTGAATGTGGAGTTGGTGGCATGTGAAACCTGCATGTGGAGCATTTGTTTGTGTGGGATGCTCACCAAGCTTCATTTCAGTCCTAGGCACTCAAGGGGCACTAAGCATAGAGTGTGAAAACTGAGTTTCCTTGAGAGCTGCTTGGAAGCCTGATGGTGTGTGAAGTTAGTGAGCCAAATGGAGCTGTTCTCCCACAAGAACCACTCGGCTGATCCTTCTTCAATATGCCCTTCACCAACATGCAGTGTTTCCTTGATTGATTTAGCTGTCACACCAATATTTGCGTCTAGAGCCTTTGCATTGAGGGCTATCTGAAAACGGCTGTGGCGCTGAAGTTGCCTGTGACTTTGGAGTTGGTGGCATGTGAAACCCGCATGTGGAGCATTCGTTTGTGTGGGATGCTCACCAAGATTCATTTCAGTCCTAGGCACTCAAAGGGCACTAAGCATAGAGTGTAAAAACTGCGTTTCCTTGAGAGCTGCTTGGAAGCCTGATGGTGTGTGAAGTTAGTGAGCCAAATGGAGTTGTTCTCCCACAAGAAGCACTCGGCTGATCCTTCTTCAATATGCCCTTCACCAACATGCAGTGTTTCCTTGATTGAATTAGCTCTCACACCAATATTTGCGTCTAGAGCCTTTGCATTGTGGGGTATCTGAAAACGGCTGTGGCGCTGAAGTTGCCTTTGACTTTGGAGTTGGTGGCATGTGAAACCCGCATGTGGAGCATTCGTTTGTGTGGGATGCTCTACCAGCTTCATTCCTAGATATTGCACTCAAAAGGCACTAAGCATAGAGTGTAAAAACTGAGTTTCCTTGAGAGCTGCTTGGAAGCCTGATGCTGTGTGAAGTTAGTGAGCCAAATGGAGTTGTTCTCCCACAAGAACCACTCGGCTGATCCTTCTTCAATATGCCCTTCACCAACATGCAGTGTTTCCTTGATTGAATTAGCTCTCACACCAATATTTGCGTCTAGAGCCTTTGCATTGAGGGCTATCTGAAAACGGCTGTGGCGCTGAAGTTGCCTGTGAATGTGGAGTTGGTGGCATGTGAAACCCGCATGTGGAGCATTCGTTTGTGTGGGATGCTCACCAAGCTTCATTTCAGTCCTAGGCACTCAAAGGGCACTAAGCCTAGAGTGTGAAAACTGAGTTTCCTTGAGAGCTGCTTGGAAGCCTGATGGTGTGTAAAGTTAGTGAGCCAAATGGAGTTGTTCTCCCACAAGAACCGCTCGGCTGATCCTTCTTCAATATGCCCTTCACCAACATGCAGTGTTTCCTTGATTGAATTAGCTGTCACACCAATATTTGCGTCTAGAGCCTTTGCATTGAGGGCTATCTGAAAACGGCTGTGGCGCTGAAGTTGCCTGTGACTTTGGAGTTGGTGGCATGTGAAACCCGCATGTGGAGCATTCGTTTGTGTGGGATGCTCACCAAGATTCATTTCAGTCCTAGGCACTCAAAGGGCACTAAGCATAGAGTGTGAAAACTGAGTTTCCTTGAGAGCTGCTTGGAAGCCTGATGCTGTGTGAAGTTAGTGAGCCAAATGGAGTTGTTCTCCCACAAGAACCACTCGGCTGATCCTTCTTCAATATGCCCTTCACCAACAGGCAGTGTTTCCTTGATTGAATTAGCTCTCACACCAATATTTGCGTCTAGAGCCTTTGCATTGAGGGCTATCTGAAAACGGCTGTGGCGCTGAAGTTGCCTGTGAATGTGGAGTTGGTGGCATGTGAAACCCGCATGTGGAGCATTCGTTTGTGTGGGATGCTCACCAAGCTTCATTTCAGTCCTAGGCACTCAAAGGGCACTAAGTATAGAGTGTGAAAACTGAGTTTCCTTGAGAGCTGCTTGGAAGCCTGATGGTGTGTGAAGTTAGTGAGCCAAATGGAGTTGTTCTCCCACAAGAACCACTCGGCTGATCCTTCTTCAATATGCCCTTCACCAACAGGCAGTGTTTCCTTGATTGAATTAGCTGTCACACCAATATTTGCGTCTAGAGCCTTTGCATTGAGGGCTATCTGAAAACGGCTGTGGCGCTGAAGTTGCCTGTGAATGTGGAGTTGGTGGCATGTGAAACCCGCATGTGGAGCATTCGTTTGTGTGGGATGCTCACCAAGCTTCATTTCAGTCCTAGGCACTCAAAGGGCACTAAGCATAGAGTGTGAAAACTGAGTTTCCTTGAGAGCTGCTGGGAAGCCTGATGGTGTGTGAAGTTAGTGAGCCAAATGGAGTAGTTCTCCCACAAGAACCACTCGGCTGATCCTTCTTCAATATGCCCTTCACCAACATGCAGTGTTTCCTTGATTGAATTAGCTCTCACACCAATATTTGCGTCTAGAGCCTTTGCATTGAGGGCTATCTGAAAACGGCTGTGGCGCTGAAGTTGCCTGTGAATGTGGAGTTGGTGGCATGTGAAACCCGCATGTGGAGCATTCGTTTGTGTGGGATGCTCTACCAGGTTCATTCCTAGATAATGCACTCAAAGGGCACTAAGCATAGAGTGTAAAAACTGCGTTTCCTTGAGAGCTGCTTGGAAGCCTGATGCTGTGTGAAGTTAGTGAGCCAAATGGAGTTGTTCTCCCACAAGAACCACTCGGCTGATCCTTCTTCAATATGCCCTTCACCAACATGCAGTGTTTCCTTGATTGAATTAGCTCTCACACCAATATTTGCGTCTAGATCCTTTGCATTGTGGGCTATCTGAAAACGGCTGTGGCGCTGAAGTTGCCTGTGAATGTGGAGTTGGTGGCATGTGAAACCCGCATGTGGAGCATTCGTTTGTGTGGGATGCTCTACCAGGTTCATTCCTAGATATTGCACTCAAAAGGCACTAAGCATAGAGTGTAAAAACTGAGTTTCCTTGAGAGCTGCTTAGAAGCCTGATGGTGTGTGAAGTTAGTGAGCCAAGTGGAGTTGTTCTCCCACAAGAACCACTCGGCTGATCCTTCTTCAATATGCCCTTCACCAACAGGCAGTGTTTCCTTGATTGAATTACCTGTCACACCAATATTTGCGTCTAGAGCCTTTGCATTGAGGGCTATCTGAAAACGGCTGTGGCGCTGAAGTTGCCTGTGAATGTGGAGTTGGTGGCATGTGAAACCCGCATGTGGAGCATTCGTTTGTGTGGGATGCTCACCAAGCTTCATTTCAGTCCTAGGCACTCAAAGGGCACTAAGTATAGAGTGTGAAAACTGAGTTTCCTTGAGAGCTGCTTGGAAGCCTGATGGTGTGTGAAGTTAGTGAGCCAAATGGAGTTGTTCTCCCACAAGAACCACTCGGCTGATCCTTCTTCAATATGCCCTTCACCAACATGCAGTGTTTCCTTGATTGAATTAGCTCTCACACCAATATTTGCGTCTAGAGCCTTTGCATTGAGGGCTATCTGAAAACGGCTGTGGCGCTGAAGTTGCCTGTGAATGTGGAGTTGGTGGCATGTGAAACCCGCATGTGGATCATTCGTTTGTGTGGGATGCTCACCCAGCTTCATTTCAGTCCTAGGCACTCAAAGGGCACTAAGCATAGAGTGTGAAAACTGAGTTTCCTTGAGAGCTGCTTGGAAGCCTGATGCTGTGTGAAGTTAGTGAGCCAAATGGAGTTGTTCTCCCACAAGAACCACTCGGCTGATCCTTCTTCAATATGCCCTTCACCAACATGCAGTGTTTCCTTGATTGAATTAGCTCTCACACCAATATTTGCGTCTAGAGCCTTTGCATTGAGGGCTATCTGAAAACGGCTGTGGCGCTGAAGTTGCCTGTGAATGTGGAGTTGGTGGCATGTGAAACCCGCATGTGGAGCATTCGTTTGTGTGGGATGCTCTACCAGGTTCATTCCTAGATAATGCACTCAAAGGGCACTAAGCATAGAGTGTAAAAACTGCGTTTCCTTGAGAGCTGCTTGGAAGCCTGATGGTGTGTGAAGTTAGTGAGCCAAATGGAGTAGTTCTCCCACAAGAACCACTCGGCTGATCCTTCTTCAATATGCCCTTCACCAACATGCAGTGTTTCCTTGATTGAATTAGCTCTCACACCAATATTTGCGTCTAGAGCCTTTGCATTGAGGGCTATCTGAAAACGGCTGTGGCGCTGAAGTTGCCTGTGAATGTGGAGTTGGTGGCATGTGAAACCCGCATGTGGAGCATTCGTTTGTGTGGGATGCTCTACCAGGTTCATTCCTAAATAATGCACTCAAAGGGCACTAAGCATAGAGTGTAAAAACTGAGTTTCCTTGAGAGCTGCTTGGAAGCCTGATGGTGTGTGAAGTTAGTGAGCCAAATGGAGTTGTTCTCCCACAAGAACCACTCGGCTGATCCTTCTTCAATATGCCCTTCACCAACATGCAGTGTTTCCTTGATTGAATTAGCTCTCACACAAATATTTGCGTCTAGAGCCTTTGCATTGAGGGCTATCTGAAAACGGCTGTGGCGCTGAAGTTGCCTGTGAATGTGGAGTTGGTGGCATGTGAAACCCGCATGTGGAGCATTCGTTTGTGTGGGATGCTCACCAAGCTTCATTTCAGTCCTAGGCACTCAAAGGGCACTAAGCCTAGAGTGTGAAAACTGAGTTTCCTTGAGAGCTGCTTGGAAGCCTGATGCTGTGTGAAGTTAGTGAGCCAAATGGAGTTGTTCTCCCACAAGAACCACTCGGCTGATCCTTCTTCAATATGCCCTTCACCAACATGCAGTGTTTCCTTGATTGAATTAGCTCTCACACCAATATTTGCGTCTAGAGCCTTTGCATTGAGGGCTATCTGAAAACGGCTGTGGCGCTGAAGTTGCCTGTGAATGTGGAGTTGGTGGCATGTGAAACCCGCATGTGGAGCATTCGTTTGTGTGGGATGCTCACCAAGCTTCATTTCTGTCCTAGGCACTCAAAGGGCACTAAGCATAGAGTGTGAAAACTGAGTTTCCTTGAGAGCTGCTTGGAAGCCTGATGCTGTGTGAAGTTAGTGAGCCAAATGGAGTTGTTCTCCCACAAGAACCACTCGGCTGATCCTTCTTCAATATGCCCTTCACCAACATGCAGTGTTTCCTTGATTGAATTAGCTCTCACACCAATATTTGCGTCTAGAGCCTTTGCATTGAGGGCTATCTGAAAACGGCTGTGGCGCTGAAGTTGCCTGTGAATGTGGAGTTGGTGGCATGTGAAACCCGCATGTGGAGCATTCGTTTGTGTGGGATGCTCTACCAGGTTCATTCCTAGATAATGCACTCAAAGGGCACTAAGCATAGTGTGTAAAAACTGCGTTTCCTTGAGAGCTGCTTGGAAGCCTGATGGTGTGTGAAGTTAGTGAGCCAAATGGAGTAGTTCTCCCACAAGAACCACTCGGCTGATCCTTCTTCAATATGCCCTTCACCAACATGCAGTGTTTCCTTGATTGAATTAGCTCTCACACCAATATTTGCGTCTAGAGCCTTTGCATTGAGGGCTATCTGAAAACGGCTGTGGCGCTGAAGTTGCCTGTGAATGTGGAGTTGGTGGCATGTGAAACCCGCATGTGGAGCATTCGTTGTGTGGGATGCTCTACCAGGTTCATTCCTAAATAATGCACTCAAAGGGCACTAAGCATAGAGTGTAAAAACCGAGTTTCCTTGAGAGCTGCTTGGAAGCCTGATGGTGTGTGAAGTTAGTGAGCCAAATGGAGTTGTTCTCCCACAAGAACCACTCGGCTGATCCTTCTTCAATATGCCCTTCACCAACATGCAGTGTTTCCTTGATTGAATTAGCTCTCACACAAATATTTGCGTCAGGAGCCTTTGCATTGAGGGCTATCTGAAAACGGCTGTGGCGCTGAAGTTGCCTGTGAATGTGGAGTTGGTGGCATGTGAAACCCGCATGTGGAGCATTCGTTTGTGTGGGATGCTCACCAAGCTTCATTTCAGTCCTAGGCACTCAAAGGGCACTAAGCATAGAGTGTGAAAACTGAGTTTCCTTGAGAGCTGCTTGGAAGCCTGATGCTGTGTGAAGTTAGTGAGCCAAATGGAGTTGTTCTCCCACAAGAACCACTCGGCTGATCCTTCTTCAATATGCCCTTCACCAACATGCAGTGTTTCCTTGATTGAATTAGCTCTCACACCAATATTTGCATCTAAAGCCTTTGCATTGAGGGCTATCTGAAAACGGCTGTGGCGCTGAAGTTGCCTGTGAATGTGGAGTTGGTGGCATGTGAAACCCGCATGTGGAGCATTCGTTTGTGTGGGATGCTCAGCAAGCTTCATTTCAGTCCTAGGCACTCAAAGGGCACTAAGTATAGAGTGTGAAAACTGAGTTTCCTTGAGAGCTGCTTGGAAGCCTGATGCTGTGTGAAGTTAGTGAGCCAAATGGAGTTGTTCTCCCACAAGAACCACTCGGCTGATCCTTCTTCAATATGCCCTTCACCAACAGGCAGTGTTTCCTTGATTGAATTAGCTCTCACAGCAATATTTGCGTCTAGAGCCTTTGCATTGAGGGCTATCTGAAAACAGCTGTGGCGCTGAAGTTGCCTGTGAATGTGGAGTTGGTGGCATGTGAAACCCGCATGTGGAGCATTCGTTTGTGTGGGATGCTCACCAAGCTTCATTTCTGTCCTAGGCACTCAAAGGGCACTAAGCATAGAGTGTGAAAACTGAGTTTCCTTGAGAGCTGCTTGGAAGCCTGATGCTGTGTGAAGTTAGTGAGCCAAATGGAGTTGTTCTCCCACAAGAACCACTCGGCTGATCCTTCTTCAATATGCCCTTCACCAACATGCAGTGTTTCCTTGATTGAATTAGCTCTCACACCAATATTTGCGTCTAGATCCTTTGCATTGTGGGCTATCTGAAAACGGCTGTGGCGTTGAAGTTGCCTGTGACTTTAGAGTGGGTGGCATGTGAAACCCGCATGTGGAGCATTCGTTTGTGTGGGATGCTCTACCAGGTTCATTCCTAGATATTGCACTCAAAAGGCACTAAGCATAGAGTGTAAAAACTGAGTTTCCTTGAGAGCTGCTTGGAAGCCTGATGGTGTGTGAAGTTAGTGAGCCAAATGGAGTTGTTCTCCCACAAGAACCACTCAGCTGATCCTTCTTCAATATGCCCTTCACCAACAGGCAGTGTTTCCTTGATTGAATTAGCTGTCACACCAATATTTGCGTCTAGAGCCTTTGCATTGAGGGCTATCTGAAAACGGCTGTGGCGCTGAAGTTGCCTGTGAATGTGGAGTTGGTGGCATGTGAAACCCGCATGTGGAGCATTCGTTTGTGTGGGATGCTCACCAAGCTTCATTTCAGTCCTAGGCACTCAAAGGGCACTAAGCATAGAGTGTGAAAACTGAGTTTCCTTGAGAGCTGCTTGGAAGCCTGATGCTGTGTGAAGTTAGTGAGCCAAATGGAGTTGTTCTCCCACAAGAACCACTCGGCTGATCCTTCTTCAATATGCCCTTCACCAACATGCAGTGTTTCCTTGATTGAATTAGCTCTCACACCAATATTTGCGTCTAGAGCCTTTGCATTGAGGGCTATCTGAAAACGGCTGTGGCGCTGAAGTTGCCTGTGAATGTGGAGTTGGTGGCATGTGAAACCCGCATGTGGAGCATTCGTTTGTGTGGGATGCTCACCAAGATTCATTTCTGTCCTAGGCACTCAAAGGGCACTAAGCATAGAGTGCAAAAACTGAGTTTCCTTGAGAGCTGCTTGGAAGCCTGATGCTGTGTGAAGTTAGTGAGCCAAATGGAGTAGTTCTCCCACAAGAACCACTCGGCTGATCCTTCTTCAATATGCCCTTCACCAACATGCAGTGTTTCCTTGATTGAATTAGCTCTCACACCAATATTTGCGTCTAGAGCCTTTGCATTGAGGGCTATCTGAAAACGGCTGTGGCGCTGAAGTTGCCTGTGAATGTGGAGTTGGTGGCATGTGAAACCCGCATGTGGAGCATTCGTTTGTGTGGGATGCTCTACCAGGTTCATTCCTAGATAATGCACTCAAAGGGCACTAAGCATAGAGTGTAAAAACTGCGTTTCCTTGAGAGCTGCTTGGAAGCCTGATGGTGTGTGAAGTTAGTGAGCCAAATGGAGTAGTTCTCCACAAGAACCACTCGGCTGATCCTTCTTCAATATGCCCTTCACCAACATGCAGTGTTTCCTTGATTGAATTAGCTCTCACACCAATATTTGCGTCTAGAGCCTTTGCATTGAGGGCTATCTGAAAACGGCTGTGGCGCTGAAGTTGCCTGTGAATGTGGAGTTGGTGGCATGTGAAACCCGCATGTGGAGCATTCGTTTGTGTGGGATGCTCTACCAGGTTCATTCCTAAATAATGCACTCAAAGGGCACTAAGCATAGGGTGTAAAAACTGCGTTTCCTTGAGAGCTGCTGGGAAGCCTGATGGTGTGTGAAGTTAGTGAGCCAAATGGAGTTGTTCTCCCACAAGAACCACTCGGCTGATCCTTCTTCAATATGCCCTTCACCAACATGCAGTGTTTCCTTGATTGAATTAGCTCTCACACAAATATTTGCGTCTAGAGCCTTTGCATTGAGGGCTATCTGAAAACGGCTGTGGCGCTGAAGTTGCCTGTGAATGTGGAGTTGGTGGCATGTGAAACCCGCATGTGGAGCATTCGTTTGTGTGGGATGCTCATCAAGCTTCATTTCAGTCCTAGGCACTCAAAGGGCACTAAGTATAGAGTGTGAAAACTGAGTTTCCTTGAGAGCTGCTTGGAAGCCTGATGCTGTGTGAAGTTAGTGAGCCAAATGGAGTTGTTCTCCCACAAGAACCACTCGGCTGATCCTTCTTCAACA